>NC_059110.1:96023745-96323745 GCF_020740685.1 Jaculus jaculus | reverse complement strand
GACCAATATCCTAAGGTTGTCTCCTGACCTCCACATACATGCACACAATGATAACAATAATTAAGAGTAATAGAAAAACATGAAAAAAAAAACCCAACTCTGACATTCGTGTCATAAAATTATACCACCACAACCCCTCCTGGCTACACGCCAGTTCCTGGGCCCACACAACCACACCCCATACACAGGTGAGCCCTTGGCTGGCTGCTCCTCTTAACAGTAGTACAATACCAGCCCTGCCACACATCACATCTCACGGGGGTCCTGCCCACCGCCCGACCTCTCGGTCCCACGCTTCCTCACTCCCAGTGCCCTCTTTCACCTGTCCCCTCATGGCCATGCCAATCCTCTGACTGCAAACACCACCGTTCCACCTCAAACAGCCCCCACTGGCCACCATCTGCCTTTCGGTTTTTCTGCCTCTAGGATATTAATCCTAACTGCCTCCCCAGCTTTGCCACATCCTATAATCACCCATCTTCCCGCCATCTTCCACTGCTTCCCCGAGTCCTGTGCACATACTCTTGGCCTCTGCATCTCTCCTTCCCTGCGCCCCATTCCCAGTGAAACCGCAGCCTTGCTCAGGTCCAATCTCCACTCGCTCCACGGTCCCCGTGAAACTGCTCACAGCTGGGAGCAGAGCACACGGGCCACGCGTCTGAGACCCCTGCTTCTGCCTCGATGTGGCATTCTAAGCTGCCCTCCTTTTCCCTGGCCCGCTCACTTGAACACTGTGAGGGGATCGACTCCCACTTTCTCTCCTATCCTAAACTCCCAGCATCTCTCCGCCATTCTTGCTTTTAGCTGAGAGGAGCGGACATTACCACCTCGCCACGCCTTTAATCCCAGCACTTGGGAGGGCAGAGGTAGGAGGGTCGCCGTGAGTTCAAGGCCACCCTGAGGCTACATAGTGAATTCAGGTTAGTCTGGGCTAGAGTGAGACCATGTCAAAAGCAAACAACAACAACCCCCCCACCAAAAAAAAAACCTAGAAAGAAAAGGAAGTAATGAGAACGGGATCAGAAGTGCACGTAGAGCACTCTGCCCTTTCCTCCACCAATGCAGAGCCCTCCTCCACGCACTGCTCACCCTCCTGCTGCCGTCAGCCTTCTTGAGCCCATTTCCTCCTCTTCTAGTTGCTCCCCCACTTCTTCCCTCTCTTTAAGCAAAACTCCTTGAAAGAGATGTCTGGACCTGCTGTCTATAATTTCTTCCCTCCCCTTTTCTCTCTGAATCTATTCTGATCAGCTCCCCAGACCTCTCTCTTGAAAGGGCTCTTCCAAAGTTGATGACTCCCTGTGGCTTCAAAGTTTTCACATGACCTGGTCTACCTGCAGGCCAAGTGTGTTTCTCAGCCTCTTACTTGCTCATCACTTTACTATCTATTATCTATGTATTAGCTATCGCCTATCCTTCCATCTATCAGCTTTCATCTCTCTCTCACCTATCTATCTATCTATCTATCTATCTATCTATCTATCTATCTATCTACCTACCTACCTACCTACCTACCTACCTATCTCTATTATCTAGGTCTACAGCATCTGGTATTTCCAGACAGCCTTCTATCCAAGTACTAACTAGACCTGATTCTGCTCTGCTTTCAAGAACAGACAAAAGTGGCTGCTTGCTTGAGGATGCATGGCTATACACCTCAATCTTTAAATGTTGAGATTTTCAAGTGTCCATGTTAAGCTTTGACCTGGTTAAGAAAGGCTTAGAATATCAAGGGAATATAAGCAATATGAACAAAGCACAATGATGTACACACATAAAAACCAATATTGTATGCTAAGTCCAAAATTAATTTTAAAACCGACAACAAGGATTAGAATGTCAAGGGAGTCTGATCTCCTTTAGCTCTCTAGCTCCCATCATATCTTTCCTTCCTGAATGAATGCAATGTGAGCCAGAGCTTGGGGGTTCTCACTCACTGAACCACGGCCCCTTCCTTCACTAGCTTTGCAGGGTGCCCTGGGGAGGGAGGGTACTCCGGGGTTGAGGTCGTCAAACCAGACCAAGAACAAGGGGCAACCACGGTTGGGGTCCAAGCAGCACTGTGGAATCCCCTCAGGACATCCCCACGAGGCCGCATGCCATGGTCTGTGTTTAATGTAGTCCAAAAGAACATGAGAATAAATAAATAAATATAAAAGGAACAGGAGAAAATGAGAGAATCAGAACAGTTTTTTCCAACTTTTTTTTTTTTTAAACCAGTATATTAAGCTTTGGCTTACTGAGAAATGAGGCATGAAGAGGAAAGTGGCTGTTACGAAGGAGAGAAATAAGGGTTTGTTTTACTTGTCTTTCCCTCTTTTTGGTAAGGGCCCCAGTCAAGCTTCCCATTTTGAGGACTGATGGGACTCGCTTTGCAGACACTGAAAGAAGAGTAACTTCTCAGTGTCACAGGGGAAAGCGCATCCTTCCTGGGAAATGACCAGGCGTTAGTCAGGGTGTGGGCAGCGCGTCTACTGCTTCCACACAGGCCCCGTTTGCCAGGTCAGTAGTGATGGTGGCTTCCCACCTTGAGAGCTTTCTCCTTGCAGGCCGAGCGGGACCGGCCTCAGTCCACAAGCCTTACCGTCCCACTCAGCCAACAATGCCAGAGAAACATCTGCTACCCCTAACCTTCCACTTCCCAAAAGAAATGATTAAAAAGTTAAAGAAACACTTCCATATGGAAGAATCCAATCCCAATAGGTCACCACAAGATACTTCAAACACAATAAAACAGGAAGAGCTAAAAAAAGCAGAGAAGTTCACAGAACCCACACGATCTTTTATATAAGGAGGAAAGAAAAAAAAGCCACCCCGGGTAACTTTACACAGTTCAGAACACCATTTGGCAGTTAAGTATGTCCTTAATCTGCACAATTTGCTTATTATAGTAAAGGTTTAGAAGAATTTGAGAGCGGTGGCCAAAAATACTGCAATAATCTCTATTCCTAAAGTAAACTTACAAAGCGAATTAACTTGTTCAGCTGAAATATTTCAAAGTTGAAAGTGTTTATGCCCCCCCACCCCCGTGCCTTCCCCTGAACACAGCCTAGCCCCAGGAAAGACGGGGCTGTTTCAGATTCGAACCACTTGAGTGGATTCATGGTTATTCACCTAGTAGCCAGATTCAGGGCTAGTCACTGGGATACCACATCAAGGGTGGCGCTCAGACTCCCCAAACATGGGAAGTACGCTGTTGTTCTTAGGTCAGAGTTCAGACCAGACGATACAAGGAGGGCTTCAGTGGGGGTAGAGAGAAGCAAGACCTAGTTCTGCTATAGCTGTGTGCAAGGTGCTTCACCTCACAGAGCCCAAGTTTCCCCAACTATCAATGGGGACAGAATTATCCTCGTTGTTGGGTTAAGGTAATGGACTCATGAAAATATTCCTAGACATGCCACCAACTGTTGATACAAAAATAAAAAAAAAATAAAGGGCTAGAGAGATGGCTCATAGGTTAAAGCACTTTCCTGCAAAGCCTAAAGACCCGAGTTTGATTCCCCAGTATCCATGTAAAGCCAGATATACAACCTGGCGCATGCGCCTGTAGTTTGTTTATAGTGGCAGGAAGCCCTGGTGTGCCCATACACACACTGTGTGTCTGCCTCTCTTTCAAATACATAAATAAATAAATAAAAATGTTTGAAAAGTTACACAAACACACACACACACATGGCTATATGTAATGTTGAAGGGTTTCACAACCTTGTGGACATTTTAAGGCCAGAGAAGGGAGAGAATGCATAAAAAGGAACCTTTAAGGAGTGAGAGATAAAAGAAAAAACAATTACAACATCCCCAGATCACACTACTCTTCAGCTTTATGTGTTCTAGAAGTCACGGTTCTCTTTGGAGAGTAACACAAAGGAGGAGTTCACGTGGAGCTTGGCAAATCACAGGCCCGGGGAAGCCTGTCAGGGGCTGGCAGATAGATGGCTGGGAGCACTTTGCTGCTCCAGAGGGAAGACCTGGGGCCAGTGGCGTGCTGTGGGCAGAGCTGAGCCTCCCATCCTGGAGGCTGCAAGCTGACTTCTCTGGCCACCTCCCTTGGGCCTTAAATTGCTTCCTGAGGCAAGGACCCTGGCTAATGGTTTATTTACAACAGGAAGGAGCAATTACCTTGGAGAACACTGAGTCATATACCCCCACCATTAGCCAAGACACCAGCACTCTCCACCAATAACCCCCAAGATATATGAGCCCGCAACTGCCTCACTTAAAGACAAGGCCAAGGCTTGTTCTCCATCCTGCTCAGATGAGGGTTTAAATGAAGCCCGAGAAGGGTAGAAGACGCGGCTGTGGCACCCTCTTGGAAGGCAGCAAGCAAAAAGCCACCTTCGGTTCTGCTGATGCTCTTCTTTTTATGCCACCTGGGCAACATGACGGAGTACATTCATGTCACTAGTGACATTAAAATAAGAATGGATACAGAAAACCCGTATGGGTGGCTGAAATACCACAAGGTATAAGGGCCTGCAGCGGTCTGGTCACACCTTCCAAACTGCCATCATATCTGTCAGGTTAAAAACCACCAAGGCTGACACCAGGATAGCTGGGCTGGGCATGGGCAAAAGAAAGCTAGGTTTCTAGAAAGATCCACGGAGAGCGGGAGGAAAGCCCAAAGCTCTCTATGAGAGGAAGCTTACAAAGACAGTGATAAAAGCCCAAGGATGCAGACTGTCTCTTCTGATTGGTAATATCCAGGAACTAATGGCGGAAGAGGTGCGAAAAGCTTAATAGTATTTGTAGTTCAAATTAAAGTGTTCAAAGCCCCGTTATAGAGCAGGGTAATGTATGCAGTGACATCTGGGACTGTAATCAGCAAAGCGCTTTCAAGAGCTGCCAAAGCAAACAGCCAAATAACAAATCCACTTTACAGATCATCAATCCGGTCCTGGACTTGCCAAGGTAAATAGTAAAAGGCTGAAGTTTGCTTTGCAAACCAGGGAGCGGGAGTTTAGCAAGGCCTTGATCCAGAGTTGCACCACCAGGGCGGGGTCTCTGGAGCTTCAGGCGCGAGAGGAAGGTCGGGTGAGTCCTGGAGCGGAGCCGACGCACAGACAGCACTTCCCTGAGGTGGGAAGCCCGCTGGCCCTGGGGTGGGTCTGAACATAGCCATTGATCCAGCAGGCAGTCAAGGCAGCCAGGCTTACGTTGGACCCTTATAGATGCCCACCCTTCTCCCAACTCAGGCTGCAGTTTGTGGGTTTCCAAGGAGCAAATGCAGACCCAAAGCTTCTTTTCCCCTCGTGCATTTGGGCTTTATGAAAGACCATTAATTCTCCAGGCCGGAAAGGCATTTCTCGGAGAAATTGGTCAGAGAAGGTGCAGGCTGTACATAGGTTGGATGCTGTCCAGAGACACAGACGCCTGGGAACTGCCACGGTGCTGCTTCTGAGACCCAGGCGGCCCTGATGGAGCGGCACGGAGTCACAGCTGAGAGTCTCGACAGCTAGAAGAAAGCTGGCAGATTCAGCAGTCACACAGTTGGAGGTGAGAGGAGGTCACTGTGGTGTGGGCCAGCCTGGACAATAGGATTCTGCATGCTAGGCCTGGGAGGAATGACCCTCTCAGCCCTGGAAAAAATTACTGCTTTGCATTTACAGAGCACACACAAGGCCTTAGGGCAGGAGGGGAAACAGATGCGACAGAAATAGGGTTCCCTAAAGGATGGTTTGTCTAAGATGACTTGGTGAGACAAGGTATCATGTTGAGTGAGGCTTGGAGGTGCACACCTGCAGTCCCAGCTGCTCGGGAGGCTGAGGCAGGGGGATCACTTGAGTCCAGGAGTTTGGAGCTGCGGTGTGATATGTCTCCACACTAAGTTTGGCTTCAACATGGTGACCTCTCAGGAGCAGGGGACCACTGGGTGAACCAGCCCAGGTTGGAAACAGGGCAGGTTAAGGTATTATGTTGAAAATGATGCAGGGAGGGGCAGCGGGATTCCTGAGGACACTTGTTCTTGGTGAGCTGGGGTAACAATAGGGCCTCCGAGAACATCCTATGCTGGAGCTCCTGGGCTGGGTGCAGGCTCTCTTCCTGCAGAGACCAACTTCTCCTCAGGAACTCTGCTACGTAGAACAGGTCTCAGACTCAAGGCACTTGGGTCACAGCGCATGAAAATTCAGGCATTGGCTGGGCACTAATTAATACTAGTTGATAGTATAACAAGCTGTCTCTGTGAACACTTAAGTTTTCCCCCCAAAATACTCTTTCTCCATATATCTACACGCACACGCGCGCGCGCGCACACACACACACACACACACAAAACTTCTGTATGGGTGTTCACATGTTCATATGGAGGCCAAAGGACAGCCTTGGGTACATCCTCAGAAACACCATCCAGTTCTTTCTTTCTTTTTTTTTCTTGAGGCAGGGTCTCACTGTAGCCCCAGGCTGACCTGGAATTCACTATGGAGTCTTAGGGTGGCCTCAGACTCATGGTGATGCTCCTACCTCTGCCTCCCGAGTGCTGGGATTAAAGGCATGCACGAACACACTTGGATCGTCCAGCGCATTTTGAGACAGGGTCTCTAACTGGTCTGGAGCCCACCAATTTGGCTAGTCTGGCTGGCTACCGAGCCTCAGAGATCCTCCTGTCTCTGCTTTCCCAACAGCGGGATTAGAGATATGTGCCACCACACCCAGCACTTTATGTGGGTACAGAGGATCAAACTCAGGTCCATGCTTACAAGGCAAGTACCTACCAACTGAGTGATCACCATAGCTCTAATGCAACATTTTCTGTGTGTGTGGCTCCTTTGCCCTTTAGTGATCCATTATGTGCAACGGTTCAATGATTGAGTTTGTTGAAACCCTTACAGTTTAACTCTGTAGCATAGCTTTATAACATCCCATTTTGTAGGTAAGGAAACTGAAGATCAAAGATGTTGCATAACTTGCCGAAGGTTGTTCAGCTTAGCTTGTCTCCAGCATGCTCTTCTGTGACTTCTCAGGGATGAAATATTGATCTCCACATCCTTTTTCTCTCAACAGCTTTCAAGGGAGATAGTGTTGACATGAGCTGGGAAGCTCTTTGTTGATGTTCCTACTGTATGGTGATCCTATGTTTACACAACTGTCTTCCTCCCTAGACTGTGAACATCTGGAAGGCCCAGATTATGTCTGATTACCTTCTTGAATCTCTAGAGCTTTTGCTGGGGGCTCACCAAAGTGCATGTTGAATGAACATGAAGGAGTGAATGAGCTGATGAATGCATACATGCTGGTCAACTCTCAGCCAGGAGAACACAGGATCAGAAAGGGTCAAGAACTTGATAAACCTCTGTAGCCAGAGAGGGGGTTCTGGAGCTAGGGGTGCAGCTAGCTCAGTTAGTAGAGTGCTTGCCTAGCATGCATGAAGCCCTGAATCTGATTCCCCAGCACCACAGCAACTGGGCATAGTGGTACATGCCGGATGTGCTGGTGAAATGACTGGTTTTTTTAAAAAAATATTTTTAAAGTTTTTATTCATGATCTTCAAATTTAGAACATTTACAATCCACATGAAAATCCAGTTGTACACAATTTTCTGTTGATTTCGACATGAAGGGAGTACATAATCTGACAAGTTCTTTCCAAAGGCTTCCAGTCCTAAATCCAGCTTTAATTCTTGGTCTTATCACCAGCTGATCATTTCTTTCTTCAGCATTTTTGGGCAAATTTTCTTCAAGCCTCAGTTTATAAAATTGTCCTTAGTAGTCAAAAGCTATGTGGACACATTTTTCTTAACACAGGGAATAGAATCAGAATCAAGGTCAAAGAACTTTAATGCTACAGTGGTCAACAATGCTGTGATTGTTTCCCTCTCATTTTTGGGTGCATTTTCATCAACTTCTTTTTATCTGAACCTTTTACTTTTTGAAAACTCAAGTTTCAGGACTGAAAAAAGTTGCACTTAACTACTGTCTAACGATGAACATATTGCAACCAAGTTCTCTTACGAGAGGTCTGATGAATTTCCAAGTATTCACTGCAATGGTGCAGTTTAAGTTGGAAATGACTCAGTTTTTAAGGTGCATACCTTGCAAGTGCAGGGACCTGAGTTTGGAGCCCAAGCCCTCACATAAAAGTTGGGCATGGAGGCAGAGACAGGAGGATCCTTGAGTCCTGCTTAACTAGCTTTCTAGCTGAATTGGTGAGCTCCAGATTCAATGAGAAACCTTGTCTCAAAAACTAAGATGGCACTGGGCGTGGTGGCGCACTCCTTTAATCCCAGCACTTGGGAGGCAGAGGTAGGAGGATCGCTGTGAATTCAAGGCCACCCTGAGACTACATAGTTCATTCCAGGTCAGCCTGGCCCAGAGTGAGACCCTACCTCTTAAAACAAAACCAACCAACCAAACAACAACAACAACAACAAAAATCTAAGGTGGACGGCTGGAGGGATGGCTTAGTGGTTAAGGCACTTGCCTTCAAAACCTAAGGACCCAGGTTTGATTCCCCAGAACCCATTGTAAACCAGATGCACATGGTGGCACAAGCATCTGGAGTTCACTTACCCACACAAATGCACATACACACTACACATAAATGCCTGCAAAAGTAAGGGATGGGTGTCTTGGACTCAGGGAGGCAGTAAGGACTGGCATATCCTGTGTGATATGCCCAGGATGGGCAAGAGTGGGTGTGCCAGGGTGTAAGCACAGAGGAAAGCATCTATAATGACAGGACAGGGTCTGCTTGTCTCACAAAATGTCCTCATTTTGTCCTGGATCTGACTCGACATCATGGTCAACTACTGCTCAGTGCCAGTTAGTGCTCTCTCAGATTATACTGAATGCAATCCTAGCACTCACGGGCTGAGACAGGAGGATTGCTGCAAGCTTGGGGACAATTTGGGTTGTATATGAATTCCAGGATAGTCTGGGGAAGTGTGTGAGGCTTTGTCTCAAGAAATTTAAAACAGGGCTAGAGAGATGGCTTAGCAGTTCAGGGGCTTGCCTGCAAAGCCAAAGGACCCAGGTTCAGTTGCCCAGTACCCACATAAAGCCAGAGGTGGCACATGTGTCTGGAGTTCATCTGCAGTGGCTGGAGGCCCTGGAACACCCATTCTCTCTCTCTCTGTCATAAATAAATAATATTAAAAAAAATTAAAACAAGGTGGGCATGGTGGCACACACCTTTAATCCCAGCACTTGGGAGGCAGAGATAGTAGGATCGTCTTGAGTTCAAGGCCACCCTGAGACTACATAGTGAATTCCAAGACAGCCTGGGCTAGAGCGAGACCCTACCTAAAATAAAAAAAAAAAAGAAAGAAAAAGAAAAAAGAAACAATTCTAGGCGGAGATCAGTTCTAGGTACAAACGCCTCTGCAGGGAGAGCCCTTCCAAGCCCACACCACAACTCTTCATCAATTAGCCACCAAGCCTGCCACTGACCTCTTTGCCCCTCACAAACATGGCGAACGGGGGCTCCCACAGACATGAAGCTCACCTCTAGGATGGTGAAGGGAGTGCAGGAAGAGGTTGGCAATCTGAACAGGAGGTGCATGATCTCTAAGACTACTGTCTGAAGTCTAGATACACGTCAGCCCCACGGGAAGAACAAGCCTTTGCTAGAGTGGACCCCCATGCAGTCATCCGTTCAAGGCATGTCTTCTTTTGTCCACCAGGCCCCCAAGCAACCACCTGGGTGCTTCTCCAGAAAGCCTTTCTGGCAACCGAGACTGCTTTCCCCTCCGAGGACAGCCAGCTGCTCAGCTCCCCGCTAGTCCGAGGCAGCCTCACCCTGCTCCTGGGAGGTCAGGACCCGCCAGCCGAACCAGACACACATATGGGAAAGATTAGCGCAAGCATGCGAAGGGGCAGACCAGTACAGGATGGTACATGGAAAAGGCTGGTTTGGTACAAACCAAAGAAAGGACACCACCCAAACCCACCGACGGCTCAATTATAGGCAGATAACACTTCCGTCAGCCCAGGAGGATTCAGAAGGGTAGACCTGTTTCAGGCCAATAAGCGTAAGTCGCACACCTGCCACGTGGTCATGCATCCACAGTGACAAGCCCACACTGGACTGAAGACATTACAACACGTTTGCTGTTCATGGGCCTTCTTTATGAGAACTTTTTTTCTCTCGCCCTTGCTTTCTATGAGAGGGATGTAAGGGGGGGCTACATGATTTGACCCTCTCCTTAAGGTGAGAGTTGCTGTAAAGGCAATCTGGGCCCACACCAGACAATCTCTGCCCAGGTGGACAGCCAGGGTTCTCTGGAATAAAGGGGTGGGGCCTTCGCCTGCTGTCCAACTCTCTTCCTGCTCCCATGAAAATTCCAGAAGGCCAGGGTTCATGCCCTTAGAAGATAGTCCAGTGAAGGGGACATCCTGGATGGAACAGGCGACAGGGCAGCCAGACGTCTCACAAAAGGTGGCCCCCGTAATCTTCATCTCCCAACCTGAGCCCTAGGGCTGCCACCATCAAATGTGCCCACCACCCCCCGGCCTTCCAAGAGAACCGGAAGGTCTTGGGAGGCCAAGCAGGGCCCCTATGCTTCTCGTGCCTCTACACCATTCAGTACCCACAGCAGGCTCTCCACAAGGAGCACAGCACCACCAGGAGTAATGGGCACCTGCCCTGTGCCTGGCACGCTGCTCAACCCTCCTGACAAACTTGGTGCCTACTCCTAATGGAGAGGGCTTCACGAGAGGTGGCAGGATTGTCTTGTCATGATCATAAGGTGTCAAAGATAACAGAGAACATACAGCACCATTTGCTAATTTAGTACATGAGGAAATGGGGGGAGAGAGAGAGAGAGAGAGAGAGAGAGAGAGAGAGAGATAGACTGATTTGTTCCAGGTCAGGCTCTGAGTAGGGTAGCCCTGGGATTAGAGCTGCCTGAGTCCTCTATGCACTTCACGTGTTCCCTGTGTGCTCCTTGGTAGGGTGGTGGTGGTGGGGTGCTGGGAGACTGTCTTGGGGCTGAGGCTGGGGAAGTCTGAGGTGCTGTCCGGTCAGTGGGGAGGAAATGTGGATGTCAGCTTCCTCATCAGCTCAGCCACTGGGCCACAGAGCACATGCTGGCCTCCTCCATGGGCGTTTCCGTGGAGAACAGCTTGTGACACTTGGTGGTAAAGCCTGCATTTGCTTTACCTGGCCAAAGCAGGAGCCGGGCACTACGCACACAGCGCTCCTCTTAAGCTCTGAGGACTCCTTGGAGCATCTGGACTGAAGTCAGTATGCAATCGTTTGTTTACATGGCAACTTTCCCCCCTGGTCAGGGCAGGTTCCATGCCCTACCCTCTCCCCTCCCCTCCCCTCCCCTCTCTTCTCTACTCCTCTCCTCCCCTCCCCTCCCCTCCCCTCTCCTCTCCTCTCCTCTCCTCTCCTCTCCTCTCCTCTCCTCTCCTCTCCTCTCCTCTCCTCTCCTCTTCTCTTCTTCTTTTTTCTTCCTTTTCTCAGGCAAGATCTTACTGTGTAGCTCCGGCTGGCTTTGAATTTGTGATCCTTCTACCGCAGTTTCCCAGATTCTTTTACTCACATTTTATTTCCAGTGGCCAAAATGTGTCTGATAAAAGGAAATTTTGAATAAATTCCCACGAAGCAAATATTCAGAGCTTGCAAATCAGGGTCAGCTTCTTGGAAGAGCTACCGGGTGAGCTGAGTGCCCGTCACACCGGTGAGCACGGAGGAGGGGATGGCGCTTGGGGCACAGAACTGCTCCTCTTGCTCCTCTTCTTCTCTCCTTCCTTCCTGCCTTCCTCAGTGTCACCCAGAAGAGCCATTCTACAGCCAGAGCTCTTCCTATCCCTTCCCTTCCCCCACCCCCACTCCAGCCCAAGCTGACCTGGAATTCACTCTGTATTCTCAGGGTGGCCTCGAACTCACGGCGATCCTGCTACCTCTGTTGGGATTAAAGGCGTGTGCCACCACGCCCAGCTTCCCTTCATTTTTGATATCTTAGAAGCATTACTTCAGATGAGCAGTTATGTTAGGCTGGGGATGCAGCTACGTGGCAGAGTGCTTAGCTGAGGCTACACTGGATGACACACACCCATGACCCTAGTACTCAGAAGGCAGAGGCAGGTGGACCGACATGAGTTTAAAGCCAGCCTGTGCCACACGGTGAGACCCTTCCCTCCCCAAAAGTTCCACTGCATTGATTGACTGACTGAGGGGTCCAATCCAGGGCTTCAAGTGTGCTGGACCAGAATTTTACTACTGAGTATATCCCTGTCCTTGAAATCTGAAACTTTTTGAGTGTCTGTGGATTTCAGATTCAGATTTTAGATTAGGGATGGTTTTACTTACCTTAATGTTTTTAAAATATATTTTTAAACTTATTTACTTGAGAGAGAGAGAGAAGAAGAAGAAGGAGAAAAAGAAAAAAGAAAAAGAGAGAAAATGGGCACGCCAGGGCCTCCAGCTCCTGCAAACAAACTCCAGATGCATGTGCCACCATGTGCACCTGGCTTATTTGTGTCCTAGGGAATCGAACCGTGGTTCTTTGGCTTTGCAGGAAAGCACCTTAACCACTAAGCCATTTATCCAGCTCCTTATTTCTCTAGCTACCTTAATGTTTTTGCCTATACTTTTATAGGACAAATTACTGGAAGATAAAATGCTAGGTAAAAAGAATGAACAGTTACTGTGTAATGGTTAACTACCAAATTTTGTGCCAAGAATGGTTGCACCAATTTTCATGCCCCATTAATAGTATCTCACCCCAAAGCAGCACTTTAAATAGTCCTACCTGCTGCTAACTGGCTGGCTGAGTGTCACCTTGCTCAGGCGCTGGGTCACTCCTGCTGCACTGCCTCATCTCTAAGGATGACACACAGACCTGACATCTGACTTGCAATACAGTCTCATCACATGCAAAACACCATTAATACTTCAGATCTTAATTGGTTAATATCTCCTGGAATCTATACCCCCATGGCCTCTTTATATAGATTTTTTTTTGTAGACTGGGCTACATAGTGAGACCCTTTCTCAAAAACAAAGCAAGTGGGGGTCCACTGCCTAGCCCCTGCTATTCTCCCTCAGGTGCCTATTAGGTGCAGAGCTCCAGCCACACAGGCACTTCTGGGCCCGTTCTGTTACCTCCCCATTTCCTGTCCCCTTCGCTGACTTAGCTCACCTGTTTAGAGCTTAGCTTGCATGTGATGTCCTCAGGGAAACTCCTTAGCAACCCCCACACTCCCCAGCTTCAGATGCTCTCAAACCACATAGAAACTTTCTTTCACAATACTTCACACAACTTATAATTGTGTTTATTTGTAAGCTCACTTGAACAATGTCTTTCTTGTCCCTTGACCACACTCTCCGTTGTGATGAGCAGCAGCATTTAATAAGCATTTGATGTATGTTCAATTTATGAATGCTGTGTGTTCACAAAGGCGTGGCCACATGATTTCTCCTTTCCTTCCTTCCTTCCTTCCTTCCTTCCTTCCTTCCTTCCTTCCTTCCTTCCTTCCTTTCTTTCTCTCTCTCTCTTTCCCTCTCTCTCTCTCTCTTTCTCTCTGTCTTTCTTTCTTTTCCTGTCTAGGTTTCCTTGTTGGATCCTTAGTCAGGTGGGAGAGGCATTCAATGTGACTTGGTCCAAATGATAGTCCCTACAGCCCATCCTGTCTTATTTACCCTGCCATAGAAGGAATGGAAACGCTTCCAGAATGCCTCCTTGGAAGAGCCCTGATTTTGTGGAGCTGGTACCTCGTCACGGTCAGGCCTGTACTTCTGGAATGCAGCCAATCACTCTTTGAAGAGAAACCCCCTTGTCACTTTAAGATTTTAGTCCCCTGCTCGGGACATATATCAATGCTCCCTGCTGCAATGGCTGTGCTGCCTGCTGTTCAAATTTGTCCAATTAGACACAGCCCCATGGGATGGAATTCAGTGTGAAATATGCCTGCCACTGACCAAGAGTGAACCGGCGTGGAAAGCCCCCGGGGAGAGCTAGCGCAAGTCTTCTGGGGATGGCTCATTACCCTTGGGGCAGGGCCCACCTCCCTGAGTTAGAGGGTCACTCACTGTTTAATCCCAGCGAGGGAGGCCTGACAACCAATTGTTCAAGGCAGAGCAAGGAAAGGCCAACCAGAGCATGTGTGGGATGATGGGGTGGGGTGAGGGAGCAGCCCTCCCAGGTATGGAAGAACCAAGTGCTACGTGTAGTGGCGACAGTGACTTACAATGGTCCTCATGGACCAGAGAAATATTCCCTAAATATGGCTGTGATCCAGCTGTGCCTACTGCTGGAGGTTCAGTCACATGCTGCCAACCAAAAATGTATAGAAACTCAGCTGACGGGGTGTCAAGGTCTTCTAAAATACAGACCGACTGTTGAAACATACTGGAAATGACCTTTCCTTTTGTTTTGTGTTAAAAATGTTTTATTTTTATTTATATATTTGAGAGAGTGAGATAGAAGCAGAGAGACAGAGATTGAGCAAGAAAGAGACAGAGAGAGGGAGAATGGGTGCGTCAGGGTCTCCAGCCACTGCAGAGAAACTCCAGATGCATGCGCTACCTTGTGAATCTCGCTTATGTGGGCCCTGAGGAATGCAATCCTATGGAGGTCCTCTGGCTTTGCAGGCAAGCACCTTAACCACTAAGCCATCTCTTCAGCTCCCCCTTTCGTTTTTTGTAAAAAACTATTTTTTGTAGGGTATGGTGGCACATGCCTTTAATCTCAGCACTTGGGAGGCAGAGGTAGGAAGACTGCTGTGAGTTTGAGGTCAGCCTGAGACTACATAGTGGATTCCAGGTCAGCCTGGGCCACACTGAGACTCTACCTCAAAAAAACAAAAAAACAACTATTTTATTGACAATTTTCATACACACAGACATTATATAATGTAATGTATTTTGATCATAACTCCTCCTGTTCCTTCTCTTGCCCCATCTCCTTTCCCCTGAACTGAACTGATCTCCTTCTTCCCAATCAGTCCCTCTTTGACTTGGAGGTCTTCTTTTCTTTATTTTAAACATGTTTGTTTACAAGGGGGGGGGAGAGAGAGAGAGAGAGAGAGAGAAAGCGAGAGAGAGAATGAGATGGGTATGCCAGGACTTTTTGCCACTGCAAATGAATTTCAGATACATGCGCTACTTTGTGCACCTGGCTTTATGTAGGTATGGGGGAACTGAACCTGGGTCATCAGGCTTTGCAATCAAGCACCTTTGATTGCTGACCACCTCTCCAGCCCATTGAATGTCTTTTTAAATTTTTCTTCTCTCTCTCCCTCTCTCTCTTTTGGCCCTCTCCCTCACCCATGATGGAATGCTTTTGGCCCCAATAATGTGCAGATCTTATGTAGGTAGCAGCAGTGGCTATGAGGTTATGAATGCAATGGCCACTTTATGTTGGGAAGATAGTATTCTAAAGTTCTCCATTCCATCCACAGGCTCTTTCCTGGCCCCCCACAACATACTTTAAGCCGTAGAGGGTTTTTGTTTTGAAGACAAGGAGTCACTATATATGGTTCAAGCTAGTCTTGAACTCACTATGCAGCCCAGGATGGCCTTGAACTTGAGTTAATCCTCTTGCCTCAGCTTCCTGAGGGCTAGGATTAAAGTTATGCCACCAACATGCTGGCTAAGGGTTTTAAGCTAAGAATTTTTTTTTTTTTTTTTTTTTAGGTAGGGTCTCACTCTAGTCCACGGTGACCTGGAATTCACTATGTTGTCTCAGGGTGGCCTCAAACTCACAGTGATCCTCCTACCTCTGCCTCTCGAGTGCTGGGATTAAAGGTGTGCCCCACCATGCCCAACTCTTAAGTTAAGGATTCTTAACATCTCTAACAAAATGTCTTTTCAAACAAATTTTTCCTTAATTGTTTTAAAAAGGTTTCTCTCTAAGCAGCTTATTTTTTTTTTCCAGAACTCTTGAAATTCTTAGAACAAGAGATATTTCTAAAAATCTTTAAGGACTAGAGAGATGGCTTAGCAGTTAAAGTGCTTGCCTGCAAAGCCAAAGGACCAAGGTTCAATTCCCCAAGACCCATGTAAGCCAGATGTACAAGATGGTGCTCGTGTCTGGAGTTTGTTTACAGTGGCTGGAGGCTCTGGTGCAACCATTCTTTCTCTCTCCCTCTCTCTGCCTCTTTCTCAAACAAATAAGTAAAAATTAAAATAAATTAAAATTTAAATACTGAAATATTTATTTGAGAGAGAGAAAGAGAATGGGTGCACCAGGGCTTCCTGATGCTGCAACCAAACTCCAGATGCATGTCCCACATTGTGCATGTGGCTTTGTGTGAGCACTGGGGAACTGAAAGCAGACTTTCAGGTTGTGTAAGCATCTTTAATCACTGAGCCATCTCTTTAGCCCCAGAGCATTAAGACTTTTGAATACAGAGAAACTTTAGAGATCAGGCATTCTACCCTCTCATTTCATAAATAAGGCAAATGAGATGAGGGACAGGCCATGATTTAACAAAGGTAGTCAGTCAGTGGCGGGGCTGGACTCCAAGCCTGGCTCTTGCTTTACTATTCAGGGTTGCCTTCCTTTGAGAGCTGTTTTACTTTCATTTGTTTTTTAAAGACAAAGTCACACTTTATTGTGCAGGCTAGCCTTGACCTCATAGCAGTCCTCCTGCTCTCTCCCCTTCCTCCCCCAAGTGCTTAGGTTACAGGCAAGAGCCACCTTGCCTAGCTCCCTTTTTAACACCTAGTCAGGATACAGACTAGAGTCCGAATATTCTAGAACTAGAAGCTAGATCTCTGTTCTAGTTTTCTCTGTGATCAATTCATATATCCCAGCTGTGGATGTCAGCTTTGTTAATGGGCACAAAGAAGGAAGCTGGCTTTCTTTTATTTCCATTCATTGACTTCAGTTTTTATGGAATACTTAGCATGTTTTTGGTGTCAGGGATACAGAATAAAGGAAGGCAGGATCTGGGACCTGGCTTGGGGGTGGGGGGCAGTCCTTAGCCTGATGGTGGGAGCCCACAGTGCTGTGTGCTGAATGTTCTAACAGAGGCTTGCAGGAGCATCCTGGGAATGGAGGGTGGGAGCCCCAGGCGAAGCCAAATATTCCAGCTGGAAGCTAGGGCGAGGGAATGACCCCACCTCACAGGCCCTGGCAGTCCGCATCTTGCCTCCTCCCAACCTCGACAGTGAGCCCTCCCTCTCCTCCAGGAAGAATATCCAAACAAGAAGGGAAAGATGTCTGCTAAAGAGAAGGAATGAAACCCACCGGGGGACCCCAAGGGCTGTCTGCATCTGCTGGACAGTTTACAAGCAGGGCAGCACTGTGCTGGGCCGCTTGCTTCCTGGGGACCAATGATGGATCGTCTCTGAGTCCTGGGAGGAAGTGGAGACCGTTAAGGAAACAGATCCACCCATTGACTGCGATGCCATATGGTGGGGGCTTGATTGCCAATTCCCTCCCCAAATTCATCTCCACCATATATCTCTGCATGATAACTTTGAGAACATCCAAGATACTTCTCAAGGCACCTTTACATTTTAAAACTGCCTTTCTCTTCCAAACCAGTCTTGCAGGATGGAAGGATTAGCATTGCCGCCTCATTTCACAGGGGGCCACTCCAGGATGGGGCAGCTTCCTAGAGAATGTCAGAGCTGGGACCAGAAGCTGGGGCCAAGCCCCTCATGGCAGTTTCTTACTGCCCCACTTATTTTCATAGTATAGCCAAGTGCGCCATAGAAATTCATACTGATCTAGTGAGATTTAGGAGGAAAAGAATAATTGGACTGGGTTATAAATGAGTCCTTCCCCTTGGGGAAATTTGGGCTCGAGACAAAAGTCTTCTCATCTTTAAAAGACTCCCCTTTGTAAAATGAATGGCCTGGCCCGTGGTCATAAGCTGTCTAAAAGACTGCTAGGTTACAGTGAGTTTCCCATGTGACGCTAAGTCCATGTGACTCTTATCCTTTTTTTCCTCCTCTTTTTCATTTCTGTTCTTTTTTTTTTTTTAAGCCAAGTGCTTAGCAGCTCAATTAAATTAATTGTGGCATTTTCAAAAGGCATCAAAATAGCCACAAGTCTCCCTAAAAAGAAGGCAGGCGCCTTGTTTTCAGGAAAAGATGTGAAGTCCTCACCCTGGGGTCCTCAAACAGATATTCATTCCATGACAAATCCCTGCTTTCTTCCACAGGCCCAACCCCTTCTAAAAGAGGCTTAAAAATATCAACATCAGAGCTCACTTCTGGCCAAATTTTATTTTCAGCTTTGAGTAACTAGATGTTCTTTTATGGCCAAGGACAAAAACACAAGAGGCTGGAAAACCCTCATTAAAATACCAACTAACACAACTTATTTGTTTGAGATGAAGTGGAAGCGGGAGGAAAGGAGGAAAAGGGAAAGAAAAGTGGGAGGGAGAGCAAGGCCAAGTTCTTGGCCAAGCCTCAGGCCTGAAGAAATGTCACAACTGAATAGTGGCCAGGTTGCAATCTCGCTCCTGAGAAGATGCTGGGAGGCTTGGCTGGATAGGTGTAACCCCAATAGGCAATGCTGTTCCTTACCATGGGTGAGCAGGGAAGGGAATACATTCTGTTCTTAACAAGAGCTCTGGTTGGTAACCCTTGTAGAATGGTTCCAGTGTGACAGTGGTAGAGCAGTGCCTAGCATGTGTGAGACCCTGGGTTTGAACTTAAGCATGAGAAATGGGGAGGATCTAGAACAGTCTAGGGGAACCCAGGACTTTTCAACATGAGCAAGTTGAAAAGTGCCTTTACATAGAAGTCACGCTTGCCTCATGTGGTGATTTGATTCAGGTGTCCCCATAAACTTAAGTGTTCTGAATGCCATGTCCCCAGCTGATGGCAATTTAGAAATTAAAGCCTCCTGGAGGTACTGAATTGTCAGGGGCAGGCTTATGGGTATTATGGTGAGCTTCCCCTTGCCAGTGTTTGGCGCAATCTCCTGGTGCTGTTGTCCACCTGATGTTGGCCAGAAGGTGATGTCCACCCTCTGCTCATGCCATCGTTTTCTGCTGCCATCATGGAGCTTCCCCTTGAGTCTGTGAGCCAAAATAAACCTTTTTTTTCCCCACAAGCTGCTCTTGGTCAGGTGATTTCTGCCAGCAATGCAAACCTGACTGCAACACCTCAAAATAATAACCGCAGGAAGTAAGTGGTAATAATAGATATTGTAGATTGGGAGAAGCTAAGCTCAGAGAGTCCAAATAACTTGCCCAAGGTCATGGAGACTGGACCACTAAACTCTAGTCCTCCAGGGTTTTGCCAAAAGCTTTCTTGTCTTGCAGCCAAAGCATGGGCCGGCATGGAGAGACTGGGTCAGTTTAATTCTCAGACTGGACAGTGGCCACGGGATCATCTGTCAGTCAGTCTCTTAGGGCTTGCTCCAGTAGACAGAGTTCTTGGTGACAGAGACCAAACACAAGCTTAAGTGTCAGCAGAGTCATGCTCCCCGAAGGCGAAGGAATATGCACCCAGGGAGTCCCCACGGCCTGAAGGACTATCCGGAGGGCCCAGGGGAAGGAAGCACATCCTAGACCCAGACCATGCCCACCGTCAGCCAGCTGCTTCTTCTCAGGTGCCATTCGCTACTGAGCAGCCTGCTTTTGCTCATGCATGAATTTTCTCCTGGCCCTGAACCACAACCAAGCCCTGGAAATAGACCAGCAGTTTCCCCAACATGCCAGAAGATGGATGGTGAAAGGAGAGGTGAGGTAGGGTAAGAAAGTGTGGGTCCAGGGCTGGAGAGATGGCTTAGCAGTTAAGGTGCTTGCCTGCAAAGCCAAGAGACCCGGCCAGGTTTAATTCCCCAGTACCCACGTAAGCCAGATACACAAGATGGCGCATACATCTGGAGTTCGTTTGCAGTGGCTAGAGGCCCTGGCATGCCTATTCTCTACTCTCCCCCTCAACCCCCCCTCCACTTTCAAATAAATAAATATAAAAAAACTACTAAAAAATTAAAAAATCTATAAGAAAAAGAAATATAAAAAAAAGAAAGTGTGGACTTCCAGTTAAGGTGGTGGTATAGGAACCATTCCAAAGCAGCCTAGGGGAGAAAAAGGCAAATAATAATAAAATAAAACCAGCAAAATACACTCTTCTACTAAAAAGTGAGGTGTATAAGAAATTACCAGTGGCAGCAGAGAAGTAGGAGAGATGAGAGCGCCCAGAGCCCACACAGGTGGGCAGAAGCGGCTCCCGCAGAGGCGGTATCAGGTCCGCGGGGCCACAGCTGCCAGGCTCGGCTTGAGCTGCAGGAAAAGCCAGGTGAGGGGATTTTCCACTCACACCTGAACTCTTTGCAAACTCAAGAAACATGGAGAACTATAGTGAGCAACAGAGGAGCAGATCACGAGGTAGAGGATCACGTGGACCAGTGGGAGAACTAGAACCACCATCCACAGCCTCCCCTCCCCCACTGCCAGCACAAGTGCCAGCAAGCACCAGAGACCAGGGGAAGGGAGCTCACAGCACCCAGCACCAGCGACCAAAGCAGTGATCCAATGACCCAGCCAGCCTACTTGAATGCACAGTGCACCAAAGAGGGACCCAAGCAGGAGCGCAGCATAACTGAGACCAAAATCATCCCAAAGGCAACTGGGATTAGACCAGGTCAGTACCTGCCAAATAAGCCTGGTATATAGGCCTGAGCTGGAAGTGCTAATTGCACCTTCCATATCATGACAAACTATATGTTAAATCTGATGGATGGTCAGATTTGCCATTCTTAAATAAGCTATATTTTGGGCTTGTTACTTGTTGCTTCTTGATTTATAGTGGCTTTGTTTCCTCTTCTGTTGTATATTAAGGAAGGGCCTCACTTGGTCACAAGCTGATTTGGGATCCTCGACAGACTAGAAATCTTAATCTCCTAGTTGACAGGATTAAGGGTGTGGGGTACCACATACCCTAAGGGACAGTAACTTTGTTAGAAGATGTGGTAGTCATAATACCTACTCTTGCATAAATACTCTGTGCTGTTTTTCATTGAAAGTATACATTGTTTAGGTAAATTTTAGGATCTGCCTGTATCCTGTATTTTGTTCCACTCAGCCTACTTGAATATTCTCATAGCAGGCAAACCCAACACCTAGGGTCATTTTTGTAGATACTCTGAGAGTCTTGAGAGCCAAACCCAGCACATTAAGCTCCTACCCTAAAGATATATAACATCAGATTGACACATCTAATAATATTGCAGCTAACTAGAAAATCCAAGCATTAAATTAATCCAATATGCAAAAATATATACATTATAACACAAGAAACACCAAATATCAAGACAATATAAATCCACCAAAAAGTATTAATGCATCAGAAATGACCTCCATTGAGAATGAGTTAGACAAAATACCTGAGAAAGATTTCAAAAGAATGATTATAAATATGCTCAAAGAAGTCAAAGAGGAAATCAAAGGAATAAAAGACACAGGACACCAATTTAATGAAATAAAGAGGTCAATACTAGACATAAGTAAGGAGATAGAAATAATAAAGGAAAACCAGTCAGAATTACTAAAAATGAAGAACACAGTTAACAAAATAAAATACTCTGTATAAAATCTTACCAGTAGAATGAATGAAGGAGAAGACAGAATATCTAAACTAGAAGACCAGGTGGCAGGTCTAATATAGTCCAACAAAGAAAAAGACAAACTAATAGGAAAGCATGAATGAGAATTTGAAGATATTTGGGACACTATGAAAAGATCAACATAAGAATGCAGGGTACAGTAGAAGGAGAAGAATTTCACTCCAAAGGCATAGTAGGCATTTTCAACAAAATCGTAGAAGAAAACTTCCCCCAAATTGGGAACAAGGTGGCAATGTAGATACAGGAATCCATTAGAACACCAAACAGACAAAACCTGGAAATAACCTCTCCTTGCCATATTATAATTAAACTACCACACATACAAACTAAAGAAAAAATATTGAAAGCATTTAGAGAGAAAAATCAAGTTACCTACAAAGGCAAGCCCATCAGGATCACAGCAGATTACTCAACACAAACTTTAAAAGCAAGAAGGGCTTGGAGTGATGTATTTCAAGTTCTGGAAGATAACAACTGTCAACCAAGGTTACTTTATCCTGCAAAGCTATCCATTCAAATAGATGGAGAAATAAGGATATTTCCCAACAAAAGCAGGGTAAAAAAATATTTGAAGACAAAGCCAGCTCTACAGAAAATACTTGAAAGAATCCTCCATGCTGAAGAGAAAGAAAAGCACATAGATAAGAAACCTGGAAAAAACAAACAATACTCAAATACAAGTTAATACAAGAGAGGAAAGGTAAAACCAAAAGAACTACAAAAACAATGGCAAAAATAAACACACACCTTTCAATAATATTTCTTAATATCAATGGCCTCAATGCCCCAATCAAAAGACATAGGATTGAAGACTGGGTTAAAAAGCAGGATCCTTTAATTTGTTGCCTCCAAGAAACTCACCTTTCTACAAAGGATGAACACTGTCTCAGGGTGAAAGGCTAGAAAATGGTGTTTCAAGCAAATGGGCCTAGAAAATAAGCAGGGGTTGCTGTCCTAATATCTGACAAGGTAGATTTCAGTCCAACATTAGTTAGGAAAGAATAGGAAGGTCACTTTATATTGATTAAAGACACACTCCAATAGGAGAACATTACAATCCTAAACATATATGCACCTAACATGGGGGCTCCCAAATTCATCAAACAAACACTATAAGAACTAAGGTCACAGATAACATCAAACACAGTTGTAGTGGGTGACCTCAACATCCCACTCTGATCAATTGACAGATGATCCTGACAAAAAATAAACAGAGAGGCATCAGGATTAAATGAGGTCATAGAAGAAATGGACCTAAAAGATATATATAGGACATTTCATCCAAATGTTACAGAATACACATTCTTTTCAACAGCACACAGAACATTCTCTAAAATAGACCATATATTAGGACACAAAGCAAATCTTAACAAATTCAGGAAAATTGAAATAATTCCTTGCATTTTATCTGACCACAATGGAATCAAACTACAAATCATTAGCAAGAAAAGCTATAGAGCATACACAAAATCATGGAAACTAAACAATACACTACTAAATGATGAATGGGTCAATGAAGAAAGCAAGAAGGAAATAAAAAAATTCATAGAGTCAAATGATAATGAGAATACAACATACCAAACCTTTGGGACACAATGAAGGCAGCCCTAAGAGGGAAATTTATAGCTTTAAGTACCTATATTAGGAAATTAGAAAGGTCTCAAGTAAATGACCTAATGCTTCATCTTAAAGCCTTAGAAAAATAAGAACAAGGCAAACTGAAAGTCAGTAGACAGGCAGAAATAATACAGATTAGGGCAGAAATTAATTCAATAGAAACAAACAACAAAAAAAGAAAATCCAAAGAATCAATGAAGCAAAGAGCTGGTTCTTTGAAAGGATAAACAAGATTGATAAACCCTTAGCAAATCTGACCAAAATATAGAGAGAAGAGACACTAATTAATAAAATTAGATATAAAAAAGACAACATCATAACAGATACCAGAGAAATTAAAAAAATCATAGGGACATACTATAAAAACATATACTCCACTAAATAGAAAAATATGAAAGAAATGGATGATTTCCTTGATTTATATGACCTACCTAAATTAAATCAAGATGAGATTAACCACTTAAGTAAACCTATAACAAATATGGAGATCCAAGCAGTTATCAAAAAATCTCCCAACTAAAAAAAGTCCAGGCCCAGATGGATTCACTGGTGAATTTTAACAGAACTTCAGGGAAAAACTAACACCATTGCTTCTTAAACTTTTCCATACAATAGAAAAGGAAGAAATCCTACCAAACTCCTTCTATGAAGCCAGCATCACCCTGATACCAAAACCAGGCAAAGATATAACAAAAAAAGAACATTATAGACCAATCTCCCTCAGAACATGGATATAAAAATTCTCAACAAAATATTGGCAAACAGAATACAATGATATATCAGAAAGATCATTCACCCTGACCAAGTAGGCTTTATCCCAGAGAAGCAGGGATGGTTCAACATATGCAAATGGATAAATGTAATACATTATATAAGCGGACTGAAGGACAAAAATCACATGATCATCAATAGATACAGAAAACATATTTGACAAAATCCAACATCCTTTCATGATAAAAGTACTACAGAGACTGGGAATAGAAGGAACTTATCTCAATATAATACAGGCTATTTATGTCAAGCCTACCCCCAACATATTACTAAATGAGGAAAAACTTGTTTTTCCACTAAAATCAGGAACAAGACAAGGGTGTCCACTGTCCCCACTTTTATTTAACAGAGTTTTGGAAGTCTTAGCCATAGCAATAAGTCAAGAGACATGCATAAAAGGGATATAAATTGGAAAGGAAGTGATCAAGTTATCATTATTTGCAGAAGACATGATTTTATACATAAAGGACCCTAAAGACTCTATCAGCAAACTGTTAGAGCTGATAAACACCTACAGCCATGTAGCAGGATACAAAATAAATATACAGAGAATGTCAAAGGGGAAAGTGTGTGTGGGGGGGAGGGTATTACCAAGGGATTTTTTAAATAAAAATGTTAATAAAAATTAAATAAAAAAATTTAAAAAAACAAAATAAATACACAGAAATCAGTAGCATTCCTATATGCTAACAACAAACACACAGAGAATGAAATCAGAGAATCACTCCCATTCACAATTGTATCAAAGAAAATAAAGTACCTTGGAATAAACCTAACCAAGGAAGTGAAGGATCTCTATAATGAAATCTTTAAAACACTCAAGCAAGAAATTGCAGAAGACACTAGGAAATGGAAAAACATCCCTTGTTCCTGGATTAGAAGAATCAATATTGTGAAAATGGCAATCTTACCAAAAACAATCTGCAAATTTAATGCAATCCCCATCAAAATTCCAAGGCATTCTTCATGGAAATCAAGAAAACAACCCAAAAATTCATTTGCAATCACAAAACATCTCAAATATCTAAAATAATACTGAACAACAAAAATAAGGCTAGTGGCATCACCATACCTGATTTTAGCTTCTACTACAGAGACATAGTAACAAAAACAGCATGGAATTGGCACAAAAGCAGACATATAGATCAATGGAACAGAACAGAGGACCCAGATGTAAGTCCAGGTAGCTACAGCCACCTGATCTTGAATAAAAATGCCAAAAATACTCATTGGAGAAAAGACAGCCTCTTCAGCAAATGGTGCTAGGAAAACTGGATATGTATGTGTAGAAGGATGAAAATATATTATTCTCTCTCTCCATTCACAAGAATTAAATCCAAATGGATTAAAGACCTTAACATCAGACCTGAAACTCTGAAACTGCTAGAGGAAAAAGTAGGGGAAACCCTTCAACATATTGGTATTGGCAAAGATTTTCTGAATATAACCCCAATTGCTTAGGCAATAAAACCACAGATTAACTGCTGGGACCTCATGAAATTACAAAGATTTTGCACTGCAAAGGACACAGTGAAAAAAGCAAAGAGGCAACCTACAGAATGGGAAAAAAATCTTTGCCAGCTATACATCTGATAGAGGATTAACATCTAGGATATACAAAGAACTCAAAAAATTAAATAATAAGAAATCAAACAAGCCAATTAAAAACTGGACTATGGAACTAAATAGAGAGTTCTCAAAAGGAGAAATACAGATGGCATATAAGCATCTAAAAAGATGTTCTACATCCCTAGTGATCAGGGAGATGCAGATTAAAACTCCGCTGAGATCCCATCTCACTCCTGTCAGATTGGCCACCATCATGAAAACAAATGACCATAAATGTTGGTGGGGATGTAGAAAAAGAGGAACCCTTCTGCACTGTTGGTGGGAATGCAATCTGGTCCAGCCATTGTGGAAATTAGTGTGGAGGTTCCTGAGACAGCTAAAAGTAGATCTACCATAGGACCCAGCTATCGTACTCCTAGGCATATATCCTAAGGACTCATCCCATTACCTTAGAAATACTTGCTCAACCATGTTTATTGCTACTCAATTCACAATAGCTGGGAAATGGAACCAGCCTAGATGTCCCTCAACTGATGAATGGATAATGAAGATATGGCACATTTATACAATGGAGTTCTACTCAGTGGTAAAGAAAAATGAAGCTATGAAATTTGCAGGAAAATGGATGGATCTGGAAAAGATTATTCTAACTTAGGTAACCCAGGCCCAGAAAGCCAAGTATCACATGTTCTCTCTCATATGTGGATCCTAGTTCAGATGATTGGACTTCTGTGTGAGCAGAAAGATAACTCAATAGCAAAGGCCAGTAAGCTAGAAAAGAGATATAAAGGGAAGAGAAAGGAAGGGAGAGGGGTACTTAATAGGATGGTATTGTATAAATGTAAGTAGAAGAATAAATTAATGGGGGTGCAAAGGTCCAAAGTGAATAAAGGAAAGGTGGTGGGAGAGCTAATCAAAATCTAAAAGGATATAAATAAATCATATGGAAACCTACTATTTTTGGACAGTGGAACACTCAGAAGCCATAGATTGTTGCTAGAAAACTTTCAGTGCCAGGGATGGGATACCTTCCAGTGAATTGTTGGCCAGGGAGGTCCCTGATGCCCCCAAAACATTATAGGCCATTTCCAAGGCCCTTGGTTTCCCACCAGGAATAGATGGTAAGACCCTATTGCTGAAGACTCCACATAGTTGGGCTGCAAGGCCACTGAGAAATTTTGCTGGAACTGATCTGATAACTTCCTCCATGTAGACCAGCTGACAGAAAGCTGGAAGAAGCCATTCTGTATGCAGTTCAATGGGAGAGAGAAAAATCACCAGTGAAGATACTCAACAGTGGACACTGCAAGCCTTATATTTGGCCAGCCAGACCAATTGAGCCAAAGGGTACAATAGTGGCACATGTGTCATGGTGGAAACAAACTGCCCTCTAATTGGACTGGAGGTCTGCTCCATGGGAGGGAATATATCCCTGATACTGAAAACTTACAACAGGGGTATTCATGAGCCCTAGGGGTGTAACATCTGCTGCTATCTGTCTAAATGTATATACTATGCTTATCAAACTGCCCAGTAAGCACTTCTCTTAATGTTCATACCCTTATATTAATGCTACTCTCACTTTTGGTAGAGAATCTTTTCTTTTCAGATGACAGTGACCTTGGGATGACTCAAAAGGCATCATGGTGCTGGAAAGAAGTGACCGGCATGCTCAGTACTGCAATATCTCTATTACACTTTCCAAGACTCAGGATCTATTGCAGAAGAGGTGGCGGAAAGAATGTAAAAGCCAAAAGAAGGGTAGGACTCCTTACAATGTGCTCCCCCCAGACACAAATTGGCCTGGATATCTATGACCTCACTGTGCCTGATACTACCTACACAAGACCATCATAATAGGAGGAAAAGATCATGACACCAAAATAAAAGAGAGACCGACTAAGATGAGGAGGGGATATGATGGAGGGTGGAGTTTCAAAGGGGAAAGCTGGGGGAGGGAGGGTATCACCATGGGATATTTTTTTATAATCATGAAATTGTTAATAAAAAAAAATTGAAAAGAAAAAAGAAAGTGTGGGTCTTTCTCATAGCCTTCTTCATGTAAGAAGCATTCTAATTTTTTTTTTTTTTTTTTGCTATGGCTCTGCCTTTTCTTGGGTGAGTAGGGGACTACCCTGTTGTTTAATGCCAGAGAAGTAGAGGTGCTAGAGAGAAACTGGGAGCCTATTTTAACAAACAAGAAAAAGGGAATTGGATATATACATTTAATTATGTTAGTAAAACTCATCAAAATAAAAAAGATAGGATTAATTTTAAAAAAAGGAGGGGGCTAGAGAGATGGTTTAGTGGTTAAGGCATTTACCTAGCAACCCACAGGACCCAAGTTCTATTCCCAAGGACTCATGCACATGGTGGCACATGAGTCTAGAGTTAGTTCGCAATGGCTGAAGGCCCTGGTGTGCCCATTCTCTCGATATATCTGCCTCTTTCTCTCTCTCTCTGAAATAAATAAAATTAAATAAATAAAAAAGAAGAAGAAAGGAATAGAACAAAAAGAGAACAGATTAAAGATTTAGAAGATATGAGTTCTATTCTCTGCTTTACTATTTACTAATTATATGATATATATATGTTTATATATAAAGCATACAATTTGTAAATATATATGTTTATATATTATATGTATATTAGATATAAAATTGTATCTTCTTTGGAACTCTTTTTTTTAAAATCTATAAACCGAATGGAACAGTCATAATTTTGGGCTAAATCACAGAATGCTCTGAGGATCACCTGAGATAATGTATGTAGAAGCCCTTTGTAAATGTTAGAGCATTTTATATATGTGGCATATTATTATTATGATGGAAGGACTGATTACACATGTTTCAGATGCATTGAAAAACCCTCTTAGCTAATTAAGAAAATACAAGGAACAGCCAAAGCAAATATTAGAAAAAGTCTAAATGCACCCTCTGGCTCTTGACATTAAAGTCAGTAAATGTCTTGTGACTTTAAAAAAGTAGAAGAGGAAAACTGTGCAGTTAAATATATTCTTTCACCAGTATTTCCTGCCAGGATCCAGGAGGATGAATGGGGAGCCTGTCTTTTTTGGTTCATAGTGCAGCATTCTGGGAAGAGATTGTCTGATGCAGAAGGACAAACTGAGGCTCAGCAGTTGGAGGTCCAACTCCCCAGTACCCACATAGAGCGAGAAGAACAAAGTGTGTCCAGAGTTCGTTTGCAGGGGCAGGAGGCCTGGTGTGCCCATCCTCTCTCTCAAAATAAATAAATAAATATATCTTTTAAAACAAAGAAAGACAAATTGGGCTTGGGAGTAAAAGAGAGTCATAGTGAAATGCCCTTGAAAATAATAAAATCCACAGAAAAGATAAAAACACCCTGAGTACTCAGAAAAACTGAGTTTGGGGCTAGAGAGAAGGCTAAGCAATTAAGGTACTTGCCCGTGAAGCCTAAGGAATGAGGTTCGATTCCTTAGGATCCATGTAAGCCAGATGCATAAGGTGACATATGTTGTCTGCAGTTTGTTTGCAGCGGCTAGAGGCCCTGGCATACATGGTCTCTCTTTCTATCTGCTTCTCTCTCTCAAATAAATGTTTTTAAAATCTGTGTATTGTCAGGTGTGGTGTCACACACCTTTAATCTCAACACTGGGGAGGCAGAGGTAGGAGGATCACTATGAGTTTGAGGCCACCCTGAGACTACATAGTGAATTCCAGGTCAGCCTGGGCTACAGTGAGACCCTACCTCAAAAAACCAAAAAAAATAAATAAATAAATAAAAAAAAATAATAAATAAATAAAATAAAAACCTGAGTTTTTATACAGCAAAAGAACTTTAAAATCTGCCTTTAGAAATACATACTGCTTTTCCTCCTAATCTCATTACAGCTATTTAGCCTGATCAAAGGCTAAATATAGCATTGTATTAAGAAGGAAAAAGAAATTACTTTAGTCAATGTCAAAATGACAAGTCATCACAAAATTGTGGTTTATTCAGGAAAAAAAAAAATCCTTCAAACAGACTTAGATGGCCTGGCAAACTTTTGAATTTAATCTTGTGATCTAGTTTAATCATAAAAGGCCTCTACAGCATATCAAGCAAATTTATAAGAACATGATCAATACATTTGACATATTATTTAATTATAATCTTTAGGGACAGAGACAATATGAAGACCTAGTGTCAACATTCTGACAGTAGAATAGATAAATAGACATAATTATTTCTCCTACTAATCCCAGAAGATCTGTAAATTATCAAGCCAGACTGCAGACCTGAGTTTTAAGGTTTCCTTAATATGATAGAGTTTGATATAGGAGGTGTCTTATTGCCATTATCACATCCCCTTGTTAGAATAAATAGTTGAGGAGTTCAAGTTCAAATGCTCAGAAGGACCCTATTACCACCTACCCCTCACCCATTGAGACAGGGTCTCAAACTCACTGAGTAGCCAAGGATGACCATGACTTTGAACTTATGGTCCACCTGCATCCACCTTCCAAGTGTCACAGGATCACAGGAATGCACCACCACACCTGGTTTATGTGGTACTGGGGAAGGAACTCAGGGCTTTGTGCAAGCTTAAGAAGCGTTCTACCAACTGAGCTACATCCTCAGCTCCCGGATCTTATTTTCTCTTTTAAAATTTTTAAAAATTTATTTGTTCTGGGCTGGAGAGATGGCTTAGCGGTTAAGTGCTTGCCTGTGAAGCCTAAGGACCCCGGTTCGAGGCTCAGTTCTCCAGGTCCCACGTTAGCCAGATGCACAAGGGGGCGCACGCGTCTGGAGTTCGTTTGCAGTGGCTGGAAGCCCTGGCACGCCCATTCTCTCTCTCTCCCTCTATCTGTCTTTCTCTCTGTGTCTGTTGCTGTCAAATAAATAAATAAAAATTGAACAAAAATATTTTTAAAAAATTTATTTGTTGGAGGGTAGAAGAGAATGGGCACCTTAGGCTTTGCAGGCAATTGCCTTAACCACTAAGCCATCACTCTAGCCCTTAAATTTTTAAAAAATTATTTATTTATTTGAGAGAGAGAGGGAGGGAGGGAGGGAGGGGGAGAGAGAAGCAGATAGATAGGGAGAGAATGGGCATTCCAGGGCCTCCAGCCACTGCAAATGAACTCCAGATGCATGTGTCACCTTGTGTAGCTGGCTTACGTGGGTACTGGGGAATTGAACCTGAGTTCGATTAAGCTTTGCAGGCAAGTGCCTTAACCACTAAGCCATCTCTCTAGCCCCAGGATCTTATTCTCTAAGTGTTACTACTGTCCCCAGATCCTGGCAAGCTACTGGGGCATGGACAACGAGAAGCACCATGGACCGTGAAGACCTGAGGCAGAGGGAAAGTGGGGTCAAGAGTAACTGTAGCCAGGTGTGGTGGCACATGCCTTTAATCCTAGCACTTGGGAGACAGAGACAGGAGGACAGCCATGAGTTTGAGGCCACCCTAAGAGACAACATAGTGAATTCCAGGTCAGCCTGGGATAGAGCGAGACTCTACCTCAAAAAAAAAAAGAGTAACTGTATTTTTCAATCCCAGAATCACCAACTTAGATTTTAAATGTCTTCAGGGGATTTCCAGTCTTACACAGTTTCACAGACCAGGAAAATGAGGATGAGAGAGTAGAAGGGAAGGGAAGGGAAGAGAAGAGACGTGCACAAGGTCACATGGCTTTCTGGCAGAACAAGGTCAAGACCCTGTTTCAGGTTGCCTGGTACAAAGCTCTTTCAGTGTCACTATGGAAGCTGCAGCAATTGCTGAGGTGGTCAGCTAGCATGCAGCCATATAACTGAGGCTATTATCATGCCAGCAGGAAGGAATGCACTCTCCAGCAAGGGCCAAGAGGAATGACGGTTAACATTTAACATTACAGGACCAACTTCAAAGACACTGCAGCTGGACTCTAATAACGGGGATGTAACTGCTGAAACCAGCAGAAAGTTGCAGGTGGACAGCTCTGGCTGGAAATAGCACGTGTCCTCAGAGCAGGAGTGCTCCTCGGGACCTAGGCTGGGCCTCACCACAGGGCGGGGGGAATTATAAGGACTGGCCTTCAGTCTGTCTGGGGTTCAACACGTGCTGAAGCTATGCATGCCTTGTCAGTGTGACGGGACACCAACGAGTGTGCACGTTTGCTGTTGGGGGTGGGGGGGAGTGTAACTGCAGATCGCAGAGGGGAGGGGTCTGAGCTTCTGGAAAGATGGCATGGCAGGAAGGTGTAGAGCTGAGGCATTGGTTTTTAAAGCCTGGGAATTAAATGTACCAATCTATCAAATACCCAGAAGCATACAGCTAAAAATATTAATGTAATATATAGTTCCCACCTCTGTATCTGCAGGGTACTGGTACCAGGTCCTCCCTGTAGATACCAAAATCTGTGATCCTCGAGACTTTTATAAAATGGTGTGGGGTTTGCCTACAACAATACCTAGTATAAATTTCAATCATCTCCATGTGACTCCTAATACATAATAACACATGTTATGCCAGCAAGTGTTAAATCATATTGCTTAGGGAATAATGACCTAAATAAAGTCTTTATACCTTCCATTCAGATGCAATTTTTCTTAAATATTTTCTTCTTTTATTTTCTCTCTTATCCTCCCTCCTTCCCTCCCTCCCTTGCTTCCTTCCTTCCCCTAGATAAGTTCTCACTATATAGCTCAGGCTGGCCTTGAACTCATGATGCTCCTTCTTCCTCAGTTCTGGGATCACAGGCATGAACTACCACATGTGGTTTTTGTTTTTATTTATTTATTTATTTATTTATTTATTTATTTATTTATTTATTTGGGGGAGAGAGAAAGGGAAAGAGGAGACCGTGTAAACGAACTCCAGACACATGTACCACTCTGTGCATCTGGCTTATGTGGGTCCTGGGGAATTGAACTTGGGTTCTTTCACTTAGCAGGTAAGCACCATAACTGCTAAGCCATCTCTCCAGTCTGGATTTTATAAATATATTAAATTAAGAGAGAAGACACTACTCTTTAGAAACCTAGAATTTTGCAAGGCATGGGATGCATGTCTGTAATCCCAATGCTTGGGATGTCGCAGCAGGGGGTTTCACAAAAGGACCAGCCATGGCTGGAGGTGGCTTCTTGCATAAATAATCAAACACGTGAAGATTTCCGTAGGGGAGAAACCGCTAAGCATAATTTAAGTTGAAACTATTAATTTAATAATACTAAGTGGCACAACCATTATACATGACCTAGATGAGACACAGCAAACAGTCTTGCAAGCCAGCCTGAGTGGACGGTGCCAAACATGCCTACAACCCCAGTCCACAAAGGGGAGCAGAGCCCGGAGGATCACCTGGTCTTGTGAAAAGCAGCAAGCTCCGGAAGCAGGAAGAGATTCTGGCTCAAACCATAATGGGCAGAAGAGCCATGGAGCAGGACACCTGATGTTCTGCTCTGGTCACTGCAGGTGAGTCCCACCTCCACCCCGCACTGCAGGTGAGCGTATGGAGTACCACAAGGGCACAGACACATGCACAGCCCCCCCTCATTACATACACACAGTGTTTTCTGAAAAGCTACTTCTGCAGGCAGCAACAGAGAATCACGAATGAAGAGGCAAATTCCTCGCTCCAAAGAAGTCCAGAGAAAGAAAGGCACAGACAGGCGGACACAAGGGGGGTGGATGGGATGTGAGCCGTGGGACCCTCTGTGCCTCTCAGGCTGGGGAAGGTGGAGGAGCAAAGGTACTGCTACTTGGAGGAAAAGCACGTGGCATTTGGCATCCAGGAAGGAAGAGGAGGTGAGGTGGGGGACATGGCCAGGCACATGGGGCACCAAGCCCAGGCCAGAAGAACACAAGCAGAGAAGCCCACAGATGCGGTGAGAGCAGAGGCCTTCGAGGCTGGGGTCAGAGGTGTCTGCGGAAAGGGAGTTCCTGGGGAGCGGGGCGGCAGAGCGGGCGGACCGCGTGGGCGGGGGCTCCAGGCATCTTCGAGCGAAGCCTTCCTCGCGTGGAGGAAGGCAATAAAGCTACGACAGCGGCCGTGAAACGCGGCGGGCGGTGGTTTCCGACAGCGTTCAGAGTTGGAATCCCCTCTGGGGGCTCACATCAGCATTTTTTTCTGAAAGGAGACCTGGACAAGGACGATCTGTGAAGAGTGTTATCTCCTCCCTGTGTACAATTTATTGGCCCCGACTATCGGGTTAGCAAAGCTGAAATAATTAAACATCAGGCCAGCTGTTTCAGGCAATTAGGTAACATTTTTCATTTAGGAGACCACACAACAGAGAGGAGGGACCAGGCAGATAAGACCTGTGTTTTGATTTACCAAGTCTCTGCTGCAGATAAAGCCCAGCTTTTTGGAACTCTTCAGGCAATTACTATTTCTGGCTTGGCAAGAGGTTGAGTCCGAAAGTAACTATTGGGGCTTGACTTGGCAAGACTCAAAGTCCCTGTAGCTGTAAGGCGGCCCCGGGCACGGGCAGAGGGGGCGAGTCAGTGGCAAGAGGAAGCCGAGGAGGGAAGGCTGCCGCAGGCCTGGAGCCCCAAGGAGGCCCGAGCCCGTCCTCCTCCGTGTTCTTCCAGAGGGAGTGCGGTCAGATGGTGGAGGCCCAGCTTGTGGCTGCCTTCCTGGCATGTGCTCCCAGCACCTCTGGGAACCCAGCTTCCCCTCCCTGCCTTAGCATCTTGTCTTGTAAAAGCAGAGGATGTGCTTGGGGGAGCAGAGGAAAGATGGGCTATTGGCAGGGCGCCAAGTGGTGCTGGCTAAGGACGAAAGGGGAGCAGGTTGGGGGAGGCGGCCATCAGGAGATGGAAACTTTGATGTCTTCCCTGCCTAACTGGCAAGGCCATGCGGTCTCCAGACACTTCCCCTGAGCGGGCCTCAGGTTCCCTTAGCATAAAACCAGGCAGCTGAGCTAGACTAGATGATCTCTAAGGAAACTTCTCGTTCTGACATTCTCCTATGCTAAGATGCCAAACAAGATAAATCAGTGGGGCTGAAGGCTAGCAAGGGTTTCTTTGAATGAAGAGGGGAAAGGGCTGTGGGCTGCCAGTGGCCTCCCCGCCCCCACGCGCACAGGACTCTGCAGCCAGCATGGGGCGGGGCGGCGGCGCTGTGAGGAGACAGCCAGCTGCGTGTGGTCATGGGCTACCCCGTCTTGAAACTTCTCTTGCCCGAGTTCTTCCACTTAATTGGGAGCTTGTCTTTCCAGTTGTGTATTTTTATCCTGAGCCCTGGAACCTAAGCCATGAGGTTTGTCGCCAGAGGCTGCCGCTCACTTCGACCGACATGAACCGCGCCGGCACCAAGTCCGCACCGAGATGCTGGGCCTCTCCGGCACGCGGGCCTCCAGGGAGGATGCTGGGGTGCACTGAACGGAGGCTCCGTCCTCCGGCTTTGGGAAGAGCGCGCCCCACGTTGTCTAGCCCACACAAATCCCAGTTCAGCCAGGCCTCTCTGGTGGGGTTATTCTGGTAACAAAACATTTGAGATCAGCAATTCTTTTCTACTCTTACCCATTCGCAGAAAGGAGCCAACTGGACTATTCCTTAGGCTCCACTTTCCATGTCTGAAATGTGGTTGAAAACTCATATTCCAGATGTTTCCCCGGATTTTAAGTGGAACCACAGATTAAGCTTCCTATAGGAAGACAGTATGGCAATGGTGAGGGAAGGACAGAGCCTCTGGAGTCAGACAGGCGTTTAAAATTGTGGCTCCACCCTTGACCGCCACACAGCCTTGAGGAGGTACTGGCCCTCTGAACCTCAGTTTCTTCTTCTAGTGAAATAATGACATTCTCTTCTCTTCCTGGCAGCGATACCCATGAGCTCCAAGACTGTTTTGCTCATCACTATGTAATCTAACTCTAATGCAGAGCAGGTTTCCCAGTCAGTGCTACTGAGTCAATGACCATAAACCTCACAGGATTCTGAGGAGGTCAGTGTGATTAAGGATGCCAAGTGCCTGAGCTCTTACCAGCCCCGTGTGAAGTGCTTAGAAACATCTCTTCTACCTTTGTGGGTGTTTGCTCAAAGGGAATCTTGGTTGTGCCCATGTGAGGCCATCCCACAGAGGAAGAAAGACATAGTTAGGGCCTCACACATGCCAGGCAAGGTCGCCTCGGAGCTATATCCTAAGTTCTTACTTTTTTTTTTTTAATAGTAGGGTCTTACTAAGTTTCCCAGTTGGTAACTCACTCTGTAGCCCAGGTTAGCCCTCAACTTGTGATCCTCCTGCCTCAGCCTTCTGAGCCGGCAGTAATGGCCTGAACCATTAGCTACAGCACAAGTCCTTTGATTTAGGGATGTTTTCAACAGCATCAGTGTTGGCTCTGAAGCTACCGCTGGGGACCACTCTGACAATGGGAAAAAAATGATCTGATCACTTTGCTGATAATGGTAGGAGGGTCTCCAGTAAGGCCAATGGCTTCCTGGCCTTAGGGTCTTCCAAAGAAATCCACAAAACTAGACTCAGGCGTGGAAACCAGATTCTCTCGAGGGCCTCTGGTACACTAGGCTATTGTTTCAGGACAGAAGCAATTCAGATCAAAATGGTGAGTAGGATTTTCCTTGCATTGGCTACAATACATATGTTTGTTCAAGAAAAAAAAGTTGGAGCAAGAAGGCATGAACGTCTGCTGCTAAAGAAAAGCCTGTTTGTGCCAGCCACAGTGGCAAGATTGTTCAGGGAGTTCATCCTGAAAGTCCAGTGACCCCTACCCCCCCCCAAAAGCATGGCCAAGGTCAGTGTCAATCTGCAGTGTGCCAACCACTTCAGCACAGATGCGAATGACATAGGGCATTTGCCTGTGGTGATTTAAATCCAGATGTCCCCAGTAAAATCATGTGTTTTCAATGCTTGGTCCCCAGCTGGTGGCAATTTGGAAGGTGGAGACTTATGGGAGGAGGTGTGTGGCTAGGGGGTGGACTTCAGGGTGTTTTATCCCAGGCACCCCCTTGCTAGAGTAAAGCACGCTCTTGTGGCTTTCTGCCATCTTTGAGGGCAAGAAGTGATGTCCATTCCCTGCTCTACCATCTTTCCCCTGCCATCATGAAGCCTCCCTCAAGACTGTAAGCCACATAAACTCTTTCCTCCCATCAGCTGCTTTTGGTTGGGTGCTTTGTCCCAGCACTGTGAGGGTAACTGCAACACTGCCTTTTGGGAGAGCCAGAGTCCACTAGCCTTGCAAGCCTACTGGCATTGACACTACTGTTTACCTTGCTCCCCTCCACTTCCTGGACAGGTACTTTCAATGGACACCTCCACAGCATGCAGACCTGGAATTTGATTTATTGTGTTGAGTCCACTTTGACTGACAGGGTAAGAGCCAACAGCCTAGAAGAACACTGAAGAACCATGCTTTAGGGCGAGAGATTAGAGTCTCCACCCAGAAACCAGAACCACAGCCACAGCAGGCCAAGCCTTATGAAGCAGAGATGGGAAGTGACCTATTTACCTTACACTTGACTTAAAAAAAAAATGTGTCCTTTAGGGGCTAGAGAGATGACTCAGTGGTTGAAGGCACTTGTTCGCAGGGCCTGACAGCCTAGGTTCAATTCCCCAGTGCCCACGTAAATCATACGTGTCTGGAATTCGTTTGCAGTGCCACTCAGCCCTGGTGTGCCCATTCTTGTTCATATTCTCTCCTCTTGCAAATAAGTAAATAAAAATATTTTTTAAAAAACTGTGTCTTTTAAGCCAGGTGTAGTGGCACATACACCTTTAAACCCAGCACTTGGGATATAGAAGTGTGAGGATCACTGAGATTGAGGCCACCCTGAGATTCCAAAGTGAATTCCAGGTCAGCTTGGGCTAGAGTGAAATTTTACCTCAAAAAAAAGTAAGAACACCATGCCTTTTAGGTTTTTTTTTTTTTTTTTTTTCTGAGGTAGGGTTTCACTCTAGCTCAGGCTGACCTGGAATTTACTATGTAACCTCAGGCTGGCCTTGAACGGTGATCCTCCTACCTCTGCTGGGATTAAAGGCATGCGCCACCATGCCTGGCTCCTACTGTGTCTTTTAAATACTAGATGCCAACTTTCCTTCTGTCCTACATTTATGGAGATTTAGGGGCAACAATTGACTCCATGAATTCTTCAAGCAGCCTAGAGATTAGTACTTTAATTTCTCAAAACGGAATAGCATGTTCTAGTATGGATTTCAAATGTAAGAGCCACACAGTGAAAGGGAATGTCCCAGAGGCACTGCCCACCCCCTCAATGACTGATTCATGTTCTCACATCTGTACCCCACAAATCTAGGGGGAACACCAGCAAACAAGGAGGAAGGCCTTCAGCTTACTGGGGGCAGGGTGGATGGAAATGATGGTACTCTCTCTCTCTCTGTCTCCACTGGGCACAGAAGTCTGTTCCTTGCCACATCACTCACACCTCTCGCTTTTGGTTCAATGCTTGGCTCAATACCTGAGCTCAGGGAAAAATAGGAATTGCCAAGATGATTCAGGAGGAGGTGGAGATTTGAGGGTTTTGTTCAAGATTATCCAAAAGATCTTTTGAAATGGGGTTAGTGGGCTTATGTGTGATGGCACAGAGGACAAGTTGGGAAGATGGAAACTGCTAAGAAGGAAAGTGATCACCTTTGATCCAGTCCAACAAACTTGGGTAATTTTTACTGACTCATTAAGCCCTAAATTCTTGAATTTTTTGTTTGTTTGTTTGTTCTTTTGTTTTTTCAAGGTAGGGTCTCACTCTAGCTCAGGTTGACCTGGAACTCACTCTGTAGGCTAGGCTGGCCTCCAACTCATAGCGATTCTCCTTAACTCTGCCTCCTTAGTGCTGGGATTAAAGGCATGCGCCACCATGCCCAGCTTGTTTGTTTGTTTTGAGTCTATGTGTTCATGTGTGTCTATGTTCCTATGTGTGTGGGTGCATGTGCACAATTGCACAGGTGTGTAGAAGCCAGAGGACAACCTTGGGTGGCATACTTCAGACAATATCCATAGTTTTGGTTTTTTTGAGGCAGGGTCTCAGGATGACCTTGAACTTCTGATCTTGCCTCCACCTCTGAAGTGTTAGGATTACAGGTGTGCATCACTGGGCCCAGTTTATGTGGTACTGGGAATCAAAGCAAGGGCTACCAACTGAGCTACATTCCCAGCCCCAGCTGTCCACTTTTTTTTTTTTTTTTTTTTGCTGGCCTAGAACTCACCAAGCAGGTTACACGGGTTGGCAGTGAGCCCCAGGGTTCCACTGCCTTTGCCTCCCCAGCACTGGGATTACAAACGCGCATCACCATGCCTGGCCTTTGTAGATGGGTTCTGGGGATTAAGCTCCGGTCAGGTTTGTGAGGCGCGCACTTTACTGGCAGGGTGATCTCCCATCCCCTTACATTGGCCATATGGAAGGAAGGCAATAATGGATTCCTGCACATGACTGGGCATGGCTTCCTTACCAAGGAAGCAAAAGATAGCAGCCTAAATGCCTTAACCACAGGTCTTCCCTTTAACTTCAGTCCCTTAACTGAAGCCATGAATGTCTTTGCTTGCTGACATTCACAGCTTCCTTAAGCACATGGCCATATGACTTCACTGGTGTCTTATTCACAAAGATGCGCAGTTCATTTATGGGAGGCACATGGCCCCCTATTGTCCTATCCTTCCTCCTCAACCCACAGAGCTGTCATCAGGGTACACAGTGGTTGCTTGACAGTACCTAAGCACCTGGGGTCATTTCTTGAGCTCAGATCCTTCTCTGAGAGCTTTATGTATATGTGATTTCCAGGGGAAAGTAGATGCACTTCGGGTGTTTCTCAGGGGAAACAAAGTAACCAAAGACTTTCATGCTATGAAGTAGCTGGCAAAAACTCTGGAGGCTGATGTAATACAATGGCTGTGAGTTCAAGGACAGCCCGGGCTACAGAGTGAGTCCAGGTCATCCTGGTTTAGAGTGAGACCCTGCTCAAAAAAACAACCCAAGGGAAACAAAAGCATCTAGAAAGCAGACAAGAGGGAGGCAGGAGAGGGTCAGGGAATTACATTCACACCCTCTCTCTCCTGATACCCATGTAAGGCCCACAGTTGTGTCCCTCTAAGGGGATCCTGCTACTCTTTCCACACAAGGCCAATTCGGGGTAATGATTACTGAGAGGACAAAGGAGAATGGGTATCGTGTCTACTGTGAAAGTTCTGAGATGTTCACAGATCAGTGGAGACAGAGCTGATTCCCTCAGAAGTATTCTCACAGAGGCTAATGTTTCTTTTTCCTGACAATAAAGGCTGAAAAAAGCACTACTCCTTATAGTGGGGAACACGGATTAGGGTTGGGACATTAACCCTGTAGGAGTCAAGAATTGTGGAGTCCAAAGGAAATCGGATTCCACACTCAAAGGATGGGACAGACATGTCCTTGGGGTCTGCCCGAGGCCACATGGCCACATAATACTTCCCTGAACCTCCTTACACTTTGGTACATAAACTTTATAAGTATAATGTTGGCAGATTCTAGTGTATAAAAAAAGTAGCTGAAAAAACTCAAACCATAAATAATGCCAAGTAATAAAGGAGGTGAATGTTTCTGTTATTAGATTCTTTCATTGTATAAATCTGTTTAATAAGCTGGCTCAGAATCACTGATAGAAAACAGACTTAGTGTGGTGTTACAGGCCAATCCGTTCTAACAGGCGAACCCAGGAACTCATGCCAAGTTCGACTTTTCTGTTCTTAACCAGTGCAACTTAAAATGTAATTGTTGTTTCCTTGTTCAGAAATGGAAAATGTCTTAGGAGGCTGCGCATGAAGGGAGAAAACAGGCTCTTGGTGTCACAGAGTGCACCCCTCTCTGTGCCCACCTCCACCCCATCTAGATCCACAGACTCATCCTTCCAAGACACTTGACTGCATTCATAGACCACACTACCTTCTGTCTTACTGACAGGGGTGGGGTCTGTGTATGCCTCCTGGATTTTGACTATGATTTCTCAACATTTCTATGTATGTGTCTAGCAAAGTCCTTCCAAATATCCTCCTTTGATCCCCCCCACCCCCAAGACCCACGGTAACCTCTTTGGCTACAGAAATTCGCTGAATGCTTCAGGGATGTGTGAGAGGGTTTGATGGGATGGGGAAGGGGGCGGGGGGCATGTTCATCTCCCAACACTACGGTTTCTAATGTCTTGTTGATATTCTGCTGGGGCTGGTTACTACATCATGATGGGCTGTAAAATGAAATGCTGTAAACGGGCTGAAGGCTCGAGGAGAAATATTTGCCAAATGGCATTAAACAACAACACCAGGAGTCCCCACATACTCAGCTACTCTTGCAGGACTTGGCCAGCTGCACCCACTGTTTACAACACTGGTATGCATGAACTCCTTTGCCTGACCAGGCCAGTTTCTGACCCAAATTTCCCAGTCGCTTTTTAGGAGGCCCATAAATAGCTCTCTTCCAAGGCTTTGCTAAATAGGTAAAACAGAAGGTAACTGGATGAAACAGCTTACCTATCTGCTCAATTTAACTTGTGTTAAAAATTTTAAGTTTCAACAGTATAAAGGCTTATTATTTGGAGCTGCTGTATGAGGTTATATTACATCTGTAAGTAAATATCAGATTTTTGTGATGCACTTAATGTAGGTCATACGGAAGTGTCTAACAGAAGGTAATATAAAACACAGTGTGGTGGTGCATGCCTGTAATCCCAGTTCTTGGAAGGTGGAGGCAGGAGTTCAAGGCCAGTCTGGGCTACAGAGCAAGTTGAAGGTCAGCCTGGTTTACATGAGACCCAGTAGAAAGGCAGAGAGAAAGAGAACAAAGCTAAAAGGTATTATCAAAATTTGAATTATAATTATAAAAATTTGCATAAAATACATTTTTAAACTAGTCATTTTCTAAATTGGCTATTAAATCTTTACTCAGGAATATTTGGGGAGAAGTAACTCAATGTAGAGCATTCAGACGTGAAATTAGTTAAAGGCCTCTTTATATTTTGACAGAATTACAGTTTGTTTTAATTTCTAAATACAATTCTAATTTATTTTGCCGCAATCCCACTGAGGAAGAACAGGATTATTTCTATCTTATACAAGTAGACAGATAACCAAACACAAGAAGACCAAGTTCAAAAGGGGCTGCTTACATCTTAGCTAGAGGCTACAGAAAACCAACTCAACTTTTATTAGACTCACAGCTGTGGCAAACACAGTAGGGGACAGAAAGGTAGGCTAGTCTTTTTCTGAGACCAAGGAGCTGGAGAAAAACCTCGTAAACTCTCGTGAAAGTAAAGGAGGTCTGGGACGACTTACAGGTAGTATGTTTTGTTCCCTGAAAAGGGATCTGACAGGAGCATTCCCCTTTGGGAGCAGCTCCAGGGCAACCCCATAACGGACGCAGAGAGAAGTGTGCTTTTGTGTCCAGACAGATGAGAGCTCTGGATGGCCAGTGCCAGCTCAAGCCTGGCCTGTATGAAGCCCTGGATTTCACCCTTCCTTTTTCAATTTGTAATTTTTTAAAGTTTATTCATTATTTGCAAGGAGAAAGAGACAAAGAAAGAGAGAACGGAGGGAGAGAATGGGGATGCCAGAGTCTCTTGCCACCGTAAGTGAATCCCAAGCCCATACGTCATGTCGTGTATCTGGCTTTACATGGATACTGGGGAACTGAACCTGGGCTGTCAGGTTTTATAAGCAAGTGCCTTTAAGAACTGAGCCAGCTCTGCAACCCCTCACCCTTCCTTTTCTTTTTTTTTTTAAGTTTTTTTTTTTAAATTTTTATTTATTTATTTGAGAGTGACAGACACAGAGAGAAGGACAGAGAGAGGGAGAGAGAGAGAATGGGCGCGCCAGGGCTTCCAGCCTCTGCAAACGAACTCCAGATGCGTGCGCCCCCTTGTGCATCTGGCTAATGTGGGACCTGGGGAACCGAGCCTCGAACCGGGGTCCTTAGGCTTCACAGGCAAGCATTTAACCGCTAAGCCATCTCTCCAGCCCTCACCCTTCCTTTTCTAATGTGGTGGTGTGCGGGGGCCGGGGGCGTGGAGAAGAAAGCTGTCAGGCTCTGTGGGAACGGGCGCTCTGCTCAATGCTACTGGCTCCGAGCTTCCCAGGCTAAATTGTCCAAGACACTCCAAGCTGCTCCCAGACGCCAGAAAAAGCACAGAGTTAGAAATACTCACTTTACTTAAGTCTAGGGAAAACCCCAAGGAGTGACTAATGATGGTGAAGATAAGAGGAACCCACGGGCTTATTTGAAAAGAAACAAAGTGCTTCTAGAACTCTATTTCATGTGTTAATTGGTGCTCCTGAAGTTCCATTTCTTAAGCTAAATTTAGTTTTTATTTAAAAGCAAAACAGTCTGCTTGAGCCAGTGGTCTGGCTAACAAGCAGTCACAGCAAACCATTGTGCCAGTGCTGAAGGTTCATTTGAGTTGTAAGAAAAGAGACCAGAGGGTAGGCACGGGGCCGAGTCTGAGAGCCAAGTTCAGAGAAATAAGAAGAAAGGCCACAGACCGCCCCTACCCCCAAAGAAATAGTTTTGTTTCACTACATGGTGATCTTCTGCCAGAGGCCCAAGACAGGGAAAACAATAGCAACTACAACCCTTAGTATTGAGCAAGGCTTCTCCATGCCAGGGCCTCTAAACATATACCCTATGTGGCCTCACTAAATCCTGCCCACAATTCAGGGTGTTAGGAAGTTGTGCACATTAACAGACCAGGAGCTTGCTCAAATTTACACAGTAAAGCGGCAAAATATGCCTTTGAACCCAGCTAGGATAAGATATTAAAGTCAATGTCGCAGAAGCCACAGCGGTGAAAACAGGTTTGGCAATGGTGGCAACGCAGGAGCAGTAATGGGGACAGAAGGCGAAAGGGCGGATTTGAGAACTATGCGGAGGGAGGAAGAGTAGGAGGAATTGGGGATGTGTTCTGTGAGAAGCAAAAGAGGAGATGGAGGCGGTGTGGTGAGGATGACTCCCGCGAACCCAGTCTTGTTGACAGGATGGGCTGCGGTGTTATCAGCTCAGCCTGGGCTTCAGACCAAAGACAAATGAGCTGGTGAGGACGGGGGATGGTCAGGGCGGGCTAGGTAGGGGAACGATGCCTACCCTTCATCCATCGATTCAACACTGTGCTGTGGTCACGGGGGAGGCGTTTTACCCTTGGCTTCCCAGGACCTCGGCATCCAGAGGAGGTAGAGACATTAGCTAAACCCTAGTACAGGCACTTAGCGTGCAATACAGTGGGGACTGGACGAAAAGAGAGATGCCAAATGCTGCCTCAAGCTGCACCCAGCCAGCAATAGCCAAGAGAAAACACATACTTGTACCTGCTCCCTCTTTTTCTTTTTTTTTTTTTTTTTTTGTGGGCTGGCCAGGCCCCACTGTCCCATTCACCCTCCCCCCCAAAAAAAGAACTCAGGGACAGTAATGAGAAACGACAGCAGGAGAAAGCATCAGAGGCCGATGAGCAACAGGTGGTGAGGCTGTCAGCTGAAATCGGCACCCCGTGGCCAGGCAGAGGCCGAACTGAACCTAAATGGGTCTCTGGCGCCATCAGATCTGTGGCACAAACTGCCAGGCCAGGCCCCTGTGCTCCTCCTCATCCACGGAGTCCACAAGTTCCAGGCTGTCACTGTGTCCCCTAACACGGGCCCTTGTCTATATTCTTTATCCCCCCCGGGCACGCAAGGGAGTCTTTCTTGTTTTCTTGTTGCGTAGGCAGTACACGACAGGTCCACACGCCAGGCCTCCGGCAGCAGCCCTGGCTCCCCATCCATCCCCTTCCTCTTGCCTCAAGAAGATGACATTCAAATGCTATCTGGAAAATCAATACTCTCCCTGGTTTCGCTGCATCAGCAGAGCTGTTCTTGTCCAGGAAGATGGCCACAATGCCTGCTGATCCATCTCAGAGGTCCCTGTCAGGCGAGCCTCTGCCTTTCCCCCACCACCCCGCAGTCGGGAAGGCAGGCTTGTGGGGAGGAAGTTTGCCACAAATCAGGCTATCTCAAATATCACAGAACCGCCGGTGGTCACATGGCCCTGGAAGGGGCCTTTAAATGGCCTTCTCTCTGGAAGTCCTCATGCTTAAGCAAGCTCCTTAAACCACTTAGCCATGTCCCCAACCCCAGGAAGTCCTTATTTTATAGAAGACAGAAAACATAGGAAGTGGTGTTACCCTAGGTTCCCTAGGTAAATGGCCAGAGCCATGCTTTCTTGCTACATTTCTTCACAAAGCTTAAACTACTATAGCATTCTCTGAGAAAAGCAAACCCAGAGGCCAGTTGATCCTTTAAAGGAATGAATGAGACTAAAGTAAGGTAGTCTAGAATGCCATGATTTTTCAATGTAATCTGAACTCCCTGCACCTTCATCTTAGCAATAAACCAGGAGCACTGATGACTGGACCCTGTGGATTAAATTGGATAGCTAGGACGTCAGATAAGCAGATGACCTCCTATACTTTGGATGCTAAGTGTGCCCCACAGACAGCACCACAGAGTGGCACTATTGGGAGGTAGTGGACCCTTCAGGAGGAGGAGCTGCTGGGAGGAGGTTCACAGATCACTGCGGCCTAACCCTTGAAGAAGGCTGCGAGACCCTCATCCCCTCTTTTCCGCTTTGCTTCATGGGCCCTACGTGGTTTCAATGGAAACCGTCCCCCATGGACTCACGTTACAGTCCAGTTGGTGGCACTACTCCGGAAGACCGTGGAACCTTTGGGAGGTGGGGGCCTTGTTGGTGGAAAGGTGTCACTGGAGGTGGCCCTTGAGATTTCTCAGCCCAGCCCTGCCTCCTGTTCTCTCCCTCTCTCTACTTCTTCCCTGTGGACATGAAGATGTGACCCCAGCGCCTTGCTCCTGCCACGCTCTACTGCCAGGATAGACTTTCCTTTGAAACTTGAAGCAGAAAGTAACTACTTTCCTTCCTCACGCTGCTTCTGGCTGGGCATTTTGGCCCCAGCAATGCACTTCCGCCACGTGGGGCTGCCTCACCACAGGCCCAAAGCAATGGGGCTCACTGGCATGGACTACTACCTCCAATCTGTCACCCCGAATGAGTCTCCTCATTATACACTGATTAGGTTAGGCATTTTGTCATAGCGATGGAAAGATGACTCATACACTCCGTAAAATCAGTCATTGGGTATGATGCACATACCTGTAATATGTGCATTCATAGGCTGGGGCTGAAGGAAAGAATCTGGGCCAGGCTTGGACATATATCAGCAAGACCTTGCCTCAAAACGCCTTCCCAAATTAAAATAAAATTAGTGTAAGAATACTCTGCATTTCCCAACTCCTAACTTACAATAAGGAAAATATTCCATTACTCAGGAGTCTAAAATGACCATCCTATGAAAGGAGGAAAATTTGCATTTCATTAGTGGGATGGTGTGGTTAGCATGTTGAAGATTCTATTAGATGGTACCAATTTTCACATTAAGTGGACATGAGTTATTGCTGAACACTGGAAACTGTCTCGGGAGAATAAGACATCACAGCCACATAAGTAGCTAAGTCAGGTCCCATGGTCATGTCTTGATATGACATTAAAAGACAAGATGAGGAAAGTCAAGTTATACACCAGAGAGCACAGGGGAGGTCTGGGAATGAGGCAGGGCAGAATCCTGGCTTTTTCTCCTGGCAGGGTAAGAATGGGATGGCGTAGTGGCAACGAGCTGACTGCATGTGCAGAGAATGTCAAGTTCAGCACTTGCTGACAGAATTAGACTTTCTCCAGTCTCTTGAGTTTTTGCGGCATGGGAATAAGAGCCCAAAGTGGCTCTGACTCATCTAATTCTAGGGGAGATCTGACTGCTTTTTCATTTACCACCTGAAACTCCCTTATATGAAATGATGCAGAAATCTGTGAGAGGGGTAGAAAGTATACAGACTTCCTGCATGACAAAAGGATTATTTCCTTCTTCTAAAAGGCCTTTCAGTTGTCATTCCATTCAGAGGTTACATACCCGGGACCACAGGCCTCCAAGGGATCCATGAATAGAATTCAGGTGGCCTGTGGATTTGGACTGAAAACAAATTACACCTCTATTTCCGCCAACTCTTTGCTGGAACTTAGCACTTATATCATTGATGAATGTAGGCAAAGCCTACAGTCCCTGTGAATGTCAACAATTGAAGCCAACATATTTATTGCATACTGTGGTGGTTTGATTCAGATGTCCCCCATAGACTTAGGTGTTCAGATGCTAGGTTCCCCAGCTGATGACAATTGGAAATACTTCCTGGAGGCTGTGTATTGTTGGGGGCAGGCTTATGGATGTTAAAGCCAGTTTCCCCATACCAGTGTTTGGCACACTCTCCCGTTGCTATTGTCCACCTTATGTTGGCCAGGAGGTGATGTCCACCCTCTGCTCATGTCATCGGTTTCCTTGCCTGTGAGCCTGTGAGCCAAAATAAACCTCTTTTGCCCACAAGCTGCTCTTGGTTGGGTGATTTCTACCAGCAATGTGAACCAGACTGCAACACATACCATTACTGATGATATTTAAGCAAGGGATTGTTAAGTTTCTTTTGTAAGGGTCCAAATGGTAAATATTTTGGAGTTTGACGGCCACATTGAACTCTGCTATTGACAGCAAAAGCACTCCTAGACAATTATGTATAGGCTTGATCATGGCTGTGTGCCAATAAAACTTTACTCATAAAACCAGTCTATGGGCTTTTGTTTGCTTATTCCTGTGTACACACATGATGACTTTGAAAGCAGAACCAAAACAGACCTAGAAAATATGTAGAACATGAGCATGTCTGAGTTCCAATAAAACTATTTATCAAACCAGTTTGTGGACTTTGGTTTGCTGATTCCTGTGTATGCACATCATGATCTTGAAAGTAAAATGAAAGCAGGCCTAGGTAGTATGTACAGGCCCAAACATGGCTGTGTGTCAATAAAACTTTATTTATAAAACAACTCTGCGGGCTTTAGTTTGCTGCATGCACACATTATTACTTTGAAAGCATAGTAGTAATTAATTTTGATTAATTAACAAGTTAAAAAATAAACAAGCACATGAGCTGGGCATGGTGGTGCATGTCTTTAATCCCAGAACTTGGGAGGGAGAGGTAGGAAGATTGCTATGTGTTTGAGAGCACTATGAAACTACACAGTGAATTCTACGTCAGCCTGGGCTACAGTGAGACCCTTCCTCAAAAAAAAAAAAAAAAAAGAAAAGAAAAGAAAAAGAAGAAGAAGAAGAAGAAAGAAAGGAATTCTTTCCCCCAGTTTCAGCAGTTGCACAGAGCTCCACATTTTGGACATTTCTCGCTGTGGTCAGGACCTCTTGTGGTCATGTTGTCTCCAGAGATTACAATGCTTGGATTTCACCAGTTAGAATTCACCATGCTGAATCCCCGAGAATCACCTGAATATAATGGTCCATGTAGACTTCGCTTCTGGGAGCTGAGGGAACACACCTCTTTGAAGGAACATGGAAGGAACTGTGGGGGAGGAGGGCAGGCATGGGGACCAGACCCTTCTTTGTGGGATCAAGGTCAAAACCAGATGGACATATCTGTAAGGGTTTCAGGACAGTGAAACCACCTGGGACTGTAATTAGCAAGTTATATCTTTCTCAGAGGAAAATCTGGCTCTTTTGTCCTTTAAGTATAGCTGTATTTATGTCTAATAATACAACAGCAAAATATAAGGAGAGAAGGAAGCACCTTCCACCTCACACTGTACTAAACAGTTCTGGGTTACATTTACAATTTTAATAAACTGATTTGTCAAAACTGTCAGAATCAAGGGAGATCATCTGGATACCAGATGAACAGAAATATCTGTAATTATAAGTTGTCCATTTTTCCCTTTCATCTTCCATATATGTATCTATGAGCAGCCACATATCTTCATGCATGCACATACACATAAATTTAAAATCTTTTTTTTAAAAAAACCTGTCATAATAGAATTCAGGAGAGCAGAAAATACAGTTCTCCTGGGATAGCAATGGGACTTGAAGGCTATGCTGTGCTCCCTATCTTAGGCCCAACATCCATTTCCTGAACTATGTTGTCAGAGCCAAGACATTTCATTTCTGCCACCACCTGGATCGCTCCTAATCCTCAGATCACTAGCTGTGTGACCACAAGCATGTAACTCAACCTCTGGATACCTGATCTCGATGGGTGAAGACAAACATTTTGACACATGTTAATTGCCCTATATAAGTGGTAATTAATGAGATTCTTTTGGCAAGGAACTCCAAGATCTCTCAAGAATACTATAGAATAGCCATGTTGTCATGAATTAATTCAAACACTTTATTTCATGCTTTCTCAGAATCCTTTTTGTATTATTAGGCTATTATTATTCCTTCTTCTGTTTCTCAAGGTAGGGTCTTACTATAGCTCAGGCTGACCTGGAATTCAGTCTGTATTCTCAGGGTGGCCTCGAACTCACCGTGATCCTCCTACTTCTGCCTCCCAAGTGCTGGGATTGAAGATGTATGCCACCATGTCCAGCTTATTCTTTCTTCTTTTTTTTAAGTCAGAGTCTCAGGTAGCTCAGGCTAGCCTCAAACTCACTATGTAGCCAAGGATGCCCTTCAATTCCTGGTCTTCTTGTCTTCCAAGTACTGGAATTACAAGTGTGCACCTCCATCCCTGGCTTGCAAAGTAAGTGTCTAAATGTGACACATGGCTACTTTCCTCTGGAAGGGGGCCTAAGTTTGAGGGCACCAAACTCTGTTGCCATAGAAGCAGTGGTTAGGATGAGTGGAAAAGTAGAGAAGGCTGATGGGCGTGGGTGGCATCTCACTGGTGGCCCGATCATGGGGTAACTTGGAAAGGCGGTAGTCATCAATTAACCAGGAAGACACGTGCTGTGTGTGAGTGTGGACACAAAGATCAGGGCATTAGGGATGGTTTGCCATACTGGACCCTAATCTTGTTCTTTCATTTCTTTTTTTATTTTTAATTAATTAATTAATTAATTAATTTATTTATTTATTTGAGAGCGACAGACACAGAGAGAAAGACAGATAGAGGGAGAGAGAGAGAATGGGCGCGCCAGGGCTTCCAGCCTCTGCAAACGAACTCCAGACGCGTGCGCCCCCTTGTGCATCTGGCTAACATGGGACCTGGGGAACCGAGCCTCGAACCGGGGTCCTTAGGCTTCACAGGCAAGCGCTTAACCACTAAGCCATCTCTCCAGCCCTCTTTTTTTATTTTTATTTTAGGATTAAAAAGGAAGCAGATATGGTGGTGCATGCCTATAATCCCAGCACTTGGGAAAGGCAGGAGGATCAGGAGTTCAATGCCATCCTCAGCTACAATGGGAGTTCTAGGCCAATGTGGGCTACATGAGATTCAGTTTCAACAAAACAAAACAACAGCAAAAAAGAGTGCAATGTCAGCCGGGCGTGGTGGCGCATGCCTTTAATCCCAGCACTCGGGAGGCAGAGGTAGAGGACTGCCATGAGTTCAAGGCCACCCTGAGATGACAGTTAATTCCAGGTCAGCCTGGACCAGAGTGAGACCCTACCTCGTAAAACAAAAACAAAAACAAAAAAAAAGAGTGCAATGTCTAGACTAAAAGGTGGAGTTTGGTTGGGTGGGTGGTGTGAGGCTTTATATTGATTATCACCTTGACAGGACCTAGAATCACTCAGGAAAGAGCCCCTGGCATGCACTCCTGTGGGGAAGTCTCTTGATTAGATAGTTGGTGGCAAGATCCACCATAACTGTGGGTAGTTCCATCTCAGGGGCTGGGGTCCTGCATTGTAAAAAAGAAAAAAAAGGAGAGAGCAGCTGGGCATGGTGGCACATGCCTTTAATCCCAACACTCGGGAGGCTGAGGTAGGAAGATTGCCGTGAGTTCAAGGCCACCCTGAGACCAGTCTGGACCAGAGTGAGACCCTATGTCAAAAAAAAAAAAAAAAAAAAAGGAGAGAGTAGCAATATACCATTCACCCATGCCTTTCCTGTCATAACGGACCTGGAACTGTAAATTGAAATGAATCATCCCTTTAAGTTGCTTCTAGTTAGGTATTTTGTCATTGTAATAGGAAAGTAAATGGCACAGTTGGTTTAGGGGGCCAGCTGATTTTTAAACTTCCTATCCTGAATGACCCCAGTGGGTTTAGGGCTGCAGTAATGTCTCTGGGAACTTTCCAGAGATATAGCTACCACGCACCCTTGCGTATGATGTGCTGGGGGGGGGGCATGATTGACTGAAACACTCTGCTGGAGTCCAGGCCTGTGTCTGTGGTGAGAGAGAAAAGTCTCCTGTACTCAGCAAGGCCTGTGGACTTTTCACACCGAGACGGACACAGAGTGACAATGTTCAAACTGGGCGTAGAGATCAGCTAGGATGGGTCCCTTCACTTCTTGGGGGTGGGGGGGACCAAGATGTGCAAAGGACAAATGACTAACCCAAGGCCCCACCCAGGGCTGAGTCTAATCTGCTGTGACAAATGCTCACCGACAGTCCCTCTGGACCATTTGGACACCAGAGTTTTTTGGGGGAAAGGGGTGGAGAGGAACTGTGTTGCTATGTAGCACAGGCTGTCCTCTCCCCTTCTTTCTCCTTATCATCCTCCGCCTTGTTCTTCTCTTTCTCTCCTTACTGAGTTTCATTAGGATTGCTTGCATGATCATGGATTGGGACAGGGTGCTATTTATAACAGCATGGACAGCTTACCAATGGCAACACCACTGAATTAAATGTCTCTTCCTCTCCCAGCAACCGGAAACACCTTCGGAAGAGGTGGGCCTCATGATGTCCTACACCATCCATGGCGGACCGTCAATGAGCCACACCTTGAGCTCAGGAAGCAGTGGCTATGTCATGTTCATAAAACAATGTTCCACATCACTCATCCTCATCCTCTTTCTCTTACATTCTTTCCTCTGCAATGTTCCCTGAGTCTTGGAGGGGGTTCCCTGAGCACTCAGTGGTCACTTTTGCTCAAGTCTTGAACTCTAGATGCTCCTGCCTTTGTCTACCAAGCTTCAGGATCACAGGTGGGCATCACCACACCTGGCTGGAACACCATCTTATTAAGCACTGACATCTCTTAAAAGCAGATTGTGGGCTGGAGAGATGACTTAGTGGTTAAGGCACTTGCCTGTGAAGCCTAAGGACCCAGGTTCGATTCCCCAATATGCAAGTAAGCCAGATGCACATGGTGGTGCATATGTCTGGAGTACATTTGCAAGTGGCTAGAGGCCCCGGTGTGCCCGTTTTCTCTCTCTAATAAATAAATAAATAAATAAATAAATAAAATATTTTTAAAAAGCAGCATGTGTCACTAACAATGGATGGAATAATAAGAATTTGAGGACTCAACCATTAGGTAGACATGATTCTCAGCATAAGCACAAACATCTGCAATTACTTTCTCCAGATTCCCTATTCCACTCCCTCCATCTGACTCAGCTTGCCTTGTTCTAACTCTGCCCATCTACCTCTGGGGTCCCACAGCAGCCTGACATCCATCCTAACAAGAACACAGGGACTTGGCTTTCTCCTAGCCTTGTTCCTTGGCTAATCCCCACAGGGGTCTAGGTCTCTTCTGACTTCTGCTTTAATCAGTTGTTAATTTGCTTAAACATCTGGATGGACTTTAGAAATAATCTTAACAGCAGGGCTTATGGTAACTTCTCTTAGATGCTCAGCGTTCCCACATGCGTTGCTCCATGCCCCCCGCCCCCAACAAACCACTAGAAGTTCTATGCCCATAAAGAGAAGTTAAAGAGTATGACTTTGACTTCTATTTCTTTCTGTTCTCCAGCCCCCCCATTTCTCTTTTACAGTGCGGAGGATGGAACCCATGATCACACACATGCTTAAGCATGCGCTCTACCACTGGATTACATTCCCAGCACTCTTGGCTCTTCTATATGTTCCCAAGTAGACATCTTTCCTCCATCCCGCTCTCTTTCTCTACAGACAACTCTGCTTTCTAATTGGCTGTCAAGACTCCCACCTCTATTACACAGAATCCTCCACACCTCTGACACTCATGGAGTCCCTGAATTTTCTTTCACATTTTGATACCTCCTTGTATCAAATGTGTCAGGTAGTAGGAATGCAGATTCCTCCTCTCTCCTTGCTTTAGGCATCCATCATTCTTCATTAAATTATTTATACTGGTCAGAGCTGATGGATTTCCTGGATGCTGTCTCACCCTCTTCAATGCACTTTCCAAAGTCACAAAGTGTTTTTTTCTTTTTTCTGAAACATGTACCTGATATTACCTTGCTTAAAAGTTCATGCAGCCTTCCCAAAGCCTTAAGCCTTGCTACCATGATACCCAAACTTGTGGCCTTTTAAAGTTTCTCCTCTAACTGCAAGGATGTGTGCCCTTTACCATGCCCTTCCTCAACGAAATGAAACACCCTGTGTGTACTCTGTTCTCTCTCACTATGGACTGTGTGCATGCCATGCCTGTGCCCACTTAACTGCTGTCTGACTTGTTCTCTGAGCCATAGTTTCTCCAGGAATCCCCCCTGGCACACAGCTGGTGCCTAATGAATTTTTGTTGAATACTCGAGTGAACAGAACAAGATGGTAGACACACTCTAGTAAATATACCTCTTTCCTCCAGAAACACAATGACCGCAGAGGGAAGGGAACCAGGACAGGCTGGGAATGCGCACGCTGGCTGGAGATGATGTCAAGGTGGCACCATTTTGTGAACCTTTGTTATCAGAGTTGTTTCCCTCAAAAGAGAGAAAGGGGTTAGATAAGTGGTGTAGTGGTTAAAGCGCTTGCCTACAAAGCCTGAGGACCCAGGTTTGATTCCCCAGAACCTATGTAAGCCAGATGCACATGGTGGTGCATATGTCTGGAGTTCGTTTGCAGTGGCTGGAGGCCCTGATGTGCCCATTCTCTCTCTCTCTCCTCTCTCTCTCTCTCTCTCTTTCTCTCTCTCTCAATATGGAGGACTGGAAGTTTGGGACAGGAATTTCAAATGACAGCAGATACCTCAACAAGATTAGTCTGCTGACCTGGGTGGCCAGACAAACAGGCTTTATAACAAACAAAAAGATAAAGAATTGGACCAAAGAGTCTTCACCTAGAAGGTGCTGCCTGGCTCTCGGTGGTGGCAATCTCACATACAGGAGCTTCCCCAGACAGACACACGGAGAGCTGCTTATCTGATGAAACGCCATCTGTCCTTCACCTCGAGGACAGTACTGGGCACTGGCAGTCTTGGAGACAGAGCTTTTCTGCCCACTAACCCCCAACCACAGGAATCAGACTGCTCTTAGACAGAAGTCCCCATCACCAACACCTTCCTGCCGCCATCACCTGCTGCTCCGAATCCACTTCATTTGAGAATAAAGTTTCAGGAAGGGAGAAAGGGCTCTGGCTGGGCTGCTTTATAACCCAGCCCCATCCCACCGGATGCTGTGGCCCACTTCAGGGGTGTTCTCTGTCCAGATAGCTCATCTCTGGCAGCTTACTGGGGCACATGCCCCCCCCCCCCATGGTTAGAGATAAGTCCCAGGAGAAGCACGATTCCCAATCAAGGTCTCATCACCCAACAGGAGCTACTTAGAAGAGGGGGAGGGGATTCCCAGCCTGTCTCATTCCCAAAACGTCAGCAGCAGTCTGGAGCAGTGATGTCATTGATGGCTGTGGTCACGTGGGTGAAGGCAGTCTTTACTTGCTATATTACCAAGGTAGCTGAATGTTTAACTGCCCAGCAAGTCTAAAAAATGCCAACGGAGCAACGAGCACTGGCCTAGGGGCAAAGACTTCAAAAGCAAGCCAAACCGCTGTTTTAAAATATTTGTTAAAGACTCAAAGACCAGCTGTCTGAAGCATCTTGGACAAACTCGGGGACAGGAGAGGTGGAACAGAATAGGACCAATGGGACAAGCCTTTGCTGCCACCAGCCTGAGCTGGAGCACCATCTGTGTCTTAAGGCCTTTCAAAGCCAGTTTGCCCACCAACACCTGAAGCAGTTCATTAAAACAGCACTAGACAAAAGCTCTATTTCTGATCCCCCCGCTCAGGCTTCCTGAACCCAAATGACCAGTGTGGAATTTTTTAATAACAAAAGGAATTTCGAATACCATGCTGTGGCTAGCATAACTTTGCTTGTGCTTCACGTGGCTTAATCTGATGTTTAGAGGCTTGGGATGGGTCAACTTTCTCAGGCTGGTGGGACGGTCCTGCCCTTCAAACAAACAGGTAAACTGCCAGTGAGAATGAGGGTATCAGAGTACTATTATACACCTGTGGGCCCAGAATAAACATGGGAGACATTCTGTTTTACGTCTCTTTTTCAAATAGGATAAGCAATTCCATCATGAGTTGGAATTTCTTCTATACAGTTATTGTCTTTATTTAACTTTATCTTTTTGGTGCTGGCACCGAACCAAGGGCCTTGCGCATGCTACAAGGTACTCCACCACTGAGCCACTTCACCTGTCTCTGGCACCCTCCCCCGACCCCGCCCACCCCCCCGGGGTCCCAGCCCCTGTGCACACACTTTAATCTTAGCTTAAGGCAAGGTCTTGCTGAGTTGTCCAGGCTGGCCTTGCATTTTCCATATAGTCCAGGCTGGTCTGCAACTTGTGCTCATCCAGCCTTAGCCTCTTAACTAGCTGGGATAACAAGCACCTAACTTTTATGACTGGAAGACACATGGACGCTCCAGTGCATCACTTAGATCCAACGCATGACAGTGTTATTTCCAGCGGGCCCGCTGAACCCGGCTGCGCGCGAGGGAGCGGCGGCCGGTGTCCATGTGCTTGCTACTCCGCGTACCACTTCTCAGCACCGTTCTTCTCTCTTACGCACTCCACAACTGCTGGTCCCTGATCAAATGGCCACAAGAGGGATGTGATCGAATGTCTCAGAGATAGGTAGCTGTCACTTTGTCTGTTTCAAATTATTTTATTTAATTTTTATTAAGAACATCCTTTGTATGGACACATCATGTGTTGATACCATCTTTTCTCTTCTCCCTGCACCCATTCTGCCGGGGGCTTTCCTCAGTGGGGTTTCTGGTATTCCCCATGGGGTTGTGGGAGCAGCAGTCAGGTTTTTGGTGGAGGCAATGCTCCTGGGTATGACGTCCCAATCTGTGGACCTTACAATCTTTCTGTCCCCTCTTCCGCAAAATTCCCTGAGCCTTGGGTGTTTTAAGTCTGCTTCAGTGATAAGCTCTTAGAAGCCTCTGGGTTTCTGCTTCAATATGTGTTGAGAACCTTCAGCATCTGTCTCATTCACTCTGTTAAGCTCACCTAAGAGATTGTTAGGTGATTGTAAGACTCACTGTGGAAGCTAGCTGTCACTTTCAAGTGACAGAATAAGAAAACCTTATTGTCTTCTACAGAGAACTTCCCAGCAGTCACAAGACAGAGGCAGGAGGATCAGAAGAAAGCCTCTCTCAAAAAACCAAAATAAAATAAAATTCAAAACAAAACCCAAGCCATGAATGTTAATGAGCCAGTGTTGGCTTTAATTTATTTGGTCTCTTAACTTCTCTAAGGAATATGCAGCTCTCCTGGGAATCAGAGTGGGAATGCTTTCTAAACGGGAGTAGGTAAGAAAGGAGAAAAGTTATTAGACTCTCTGGGGTTGCAGGGGCAGGAGAGTTATCTCAGACTATAAATAAGATTTCCAACCTGAAGGATTTCTAGCATTCCTTCTAAATATGAAGCCATGACCATCACTACACCCACCTTCTAATTTTCCCCTCCACTTGTTCCCCCCATAAGGTTGGGGCCACATATCTTTCAAGATCACATCGGTAATGACTTTGACATGCTGCGGCTCTCTGAGGCTGCTCACAGAGTCTGACTTCACAGAAACTCTCCGAGTTGCCAACTTTCAGCAGTAATTGGCATTTATTCTTTGAGAAATCTTTATCAAAAATTTTACATACATATCAAATAATACATTTGTCAAGAATAACCCTCCATAAATAACGCTTTTTCTGTAAATAACCTTTCGTCTAGTTTATATGAACTCTGGTTGCTGCACAACTTTACAGAATTTAATTGGAAAAAATTTAAAGTTGAAGGGTTCAGCTCTGTGCATATTCTATATGTGCTGATGAAAAACAGACATCTCAGGTAGATTCTTAAAAAAATAATATTCACATACTTTGTTACTTGCATGACATCATATCAGCAATTATTTGCAAGCTCTAGTAACAAACACTATGGGTAATATTAGGGGCTCCTCTGAGTTCTGCCAACCTGGTCTTAGCTGACCAGATCCACCCCCTCAAACTTGGGGCTGTCCACTCTTAATACTCTGCAAACCTACCTGAAAATGAAGGAAAATATAAGAATTGTTGTGAGGCAGGAAAGTGGAGGTGGGGCTACAACATACCCAAAGAGCACTGGGTGACCCTCGAGACCATCCCTGGCAGAGGTGGGAGGGGCCCGCGTTCTGCATGTTCCTTACATGGTCCCAGCAGCAGCTGCAGCGCGTAACTTGTGGCAATCCTTCTAGGATCTCAAAGGGGCTCAAAGTCATGCTGGCAGCTGCCTCCTGTCGCACCACTCTATAATGATTGAACCTCTTGTTCCGTTTATAGAGTTGTTCTCTCCTAATAAAACACTAAATGCTGGTCTGAGCAACTGTTCCAGGACCACTCGATGCAATCCTCCCTCCCTCTTCCTCCTCACCCTAGGTGCCTGATATCTGCTCACACAATGGGCCCCTGTGGAAATGGTTCCGTCCCTGACACAGCCACATGGGCGTACGCACAGGCTGGCAAGTGTGCACGCACAAACGTACCCACGAGCGTCCCCAAGCCCCCTTTCACTAAACCTGAATGCCACATCCATTTCCAGCTATTTTCGAGTTGTTACTTTAAAACTGGGCAGCCGTCCTAGACGCATGAAAGCACACACGAAGCCCCAGCCGCCTTAAGTGAACCGCAGTCCACGGTGTCAGGATTCGGCAGAGGTGATACCTTCAAGCTGTCTGTCAGGGTAAGAAGCTGTGACATGTCAGCTTTTGGAAGGGAAACACTGCAAAACAAGTCTCTCCCCCTCCTTTTTTTTTTTCCTGGCAAATACGAACCACATTTTAAGGTGTGAACTCTTTCCAAACTTCAAAACACAGATGGAAACACCATATGAATGCAAGCTTCAGCTCAAAAAGGCTTCTGAGCTCATCTCAACTCTCACAGTCCTCCGAGCCATAATCTAGATGTTCTGGAAAGCTCCATAGTCTTCCCAGAGTCGAACAGGACAATCTTTAAAAGTCATCCCTGGGCCAGGGATGTGGTTCAAAGGGTAGAGTGCCTGCCAAGCATGCCCAAGGCCCTGGGTTCAATGCCTAGCTCTACACAAAAACTTAGTGTGGTGGTTATACACCTGTAATCCCATCCCTCAGGAGGCAGCTGGGAGGCAGGAAGATCAGAAGTTCAAGATCATGCTCAGTTACATAGTGAGTTTGAGGCCAGCAAAGGTACATAAGACCCTGTTTCAAAATTTTTTTAAATATTTTTTTAAATTTATTTAGTTAGTTGCAAGCAGAGGGAGAGGGAGAGAGAGAAGAGAGAGAGAATTGGCACACCAAGGGATTTCAGCCACTGCAAATAGACTCCAGATGCATGCACTAACTTTGCACATCGGGCTTTACCTGGGTAGTGGGGAATGGAACTTGGGTCATTAGGCTTTGTAAGCAAGCATCTTAACAGCTGAGCCATCTCTCCAGCACTCAATTTTAAAAAAATTATTATTTTTATTTATTTATCTGAGGAGAGAAAGACGTAGAGGGAGAGGGAGAGAGGGGGAATGAGAATGGATATGCCAGGGCCTTCAGCCACTGCAAACAAACTCCAGAAGCACGTGCCACCTTGCTTATCTGGCTTTTGTGGGTTCTGGGGACTTGAACCTGGGTCCGTTGGCTTTGCAGGCAAGTGCCTTGACCGCTAAGCCATCTCTCCAGTCCCCCCTCCCAATTTTTTCAAGGTAGGGTTTTGCTCTAGCCTAGGCTAACCTGGAATTTACTATGTAGTCTCAGAGTGGCCTTGAACTCACAGCAATCCTCCTACCTCTACCTCCCAAGTCCTGGGATTAAAGGCATGTACCACCACACCTGGCTCCCCCCAATTTTTTTTTTAAAGAAATGACCCTTATTTTTAAGGTTTCATGCTGACTTTAAACTTACTCTACACTTAAATTTTGTTTTGTTTTGTTTTGCTTGAAGATAGGTTGACATCAGACTTATGATAAGCATCCTGAGTATTGGGATTAGAGGCATATGTCACCACATGCAGTTTCATTTACAGTTTTATTTTTCCATATGCCATTGCAAATATCTCCAGAGTGGGAGCCTGGGTCCTTCCCTTTCTTATCACTGGAAACTAGCAGAGTGCCTGGTGGCCTGGTAGTTGCTAGTGAAATGTTTGCTGAATAAACAAGTGAAACTCTTAAAACCAAAATGGACTTGGCTTGTGGGTGCTTGGCTAAAACAGGCAAACTGACAAAGTCCCTTGAAGAACACATTTGTTCCTTGGATTTTGAAGGCTTTTTTTTTTTTTTTGCTGGTTTTTTAATGAGGGATTCTATCCTCTTGAAATAATTTTGCTGAAGTAATTGCCTTTTGACTGTAAAGAAAAAACAGAAAGAAGCTTTAGGCTCTAATGAGTAGTCAAGAATCAGGGGCAACCAAATTTTCAGTGTGGCTTTTCTTTATCCTAAGATCTCTCTGAAAGTATAAATTAAAATGCTATAATTGGAGACTTAATATGTTAACTCATATTCATTTTTTTTTTTAGTTAATGGCAAGCATTTTGCTCAAACGGATTGATTTTTCTATTATGAAATCTAAGAAAATATATTTGCAGAGAGAATGGCATAATGAACCCCATACTCTCCTCTTTAGCTTCAAAAATTATTACTTCAGTGCCACTCTGATCTCACCTATGTAGTGAAGTTTTAACTTACACTTTGTGACAATCAGACTTTGGCCTAGTGCTAGCCAATTAGTTTATAATTACTACCAACTCCTGAGTTTTAAGAAACCTCCCACTTAGAAGGTGGAAGTTTTGAGCCAAAAGATGACATTTGACATGGCTGCAGCTGCTTAAAATATGCCTTCATTAAAGTTAGATGAGGAGATAAGCTTGCTCTCGGCCTCTGATGGAACAAGTTTGCATTTTTTCTTTTAAGTATAAAAGTAGAACTCTTTCCATGACCACAGTGAGCCCCCGACTTGCTCTCCCTCTCTCTGTAAATATCCTACTTCGTGGATAAAAGGAGCCACGAGTGTGTTCCCAGACACACTCTTTGGGCCATTACCACTTACAGCAGTCTCCCAGCTTCTCTGCTCACACTTTGAAGGAGCTTGAGGGGCCAGGACACAGGGCAACATAAACTCTCAAACAAATTGATTCTAAGGAACAGACCTTTATACTTCTTTTTGTTGTTTTTTTTTATGGCTTAAGATGGTGCAAAAATGTTACTTACTCCCTAAACAGTTATTAGTCTCTGTAATGTAACACAGCAGATACTTTCTAAATCCTTTTAGCCTTCTCCCCCTTACTGGAAAGATCATCTTTTTTTTTTTTTTTATTTCAAAGTGGATTTAATAAAGAAAAGGAGTGCTGTTAAAGTAATACGTGAGGCTTTGACATTAAGCAGTACAACCCTGCGGAGTCGGCAAGAACAGGGTCTCTAATCTCCAGTGATTTATAGAGGCTCTTCCTTCATCTCTGTACTTGGGGAGGGCCAAAAAGTTTAGAGACAGCCTGGCGTCCCTCGTACTCCACACCACTAACTCCTGCTGGCCAGTCTGCCTGCTGAAACTTTTAACCCTGGAGCTGCCGCTAGACACACACCCATTAAAGCTGGTTTATTTGCTTTCGGAGGATAGAGTGGTTTCATGTTGCAGTAATGCACATGGAGGTAAATATCAATGCCTGATGTTGAGAAATTACAAGCAAGAACAAAAAGGAAGCAGAGAGAGAGAGAGAGAGAGAGAGAGAGAGAGAGAATTAAATGGTGCTCATGAAGATGTCTGGAAGAGAAGCCCCTGGCATGAGTGGGAATCCACTGGGCTCAGCCCTCCACCCCACTTCCCACCATGCTAAGGGAGCCAGCTGAGTCACAGTGGCACGTTCTCCCCTCCTTAACACTTAGTACTAGGAGCTATAACCCAAGGTCAAGGTTAAAGTTCCAGACTGACATTAGTAGGATTAGATGACATGAACAGTCTAAAACAAGTTGTTCTAACAAGTAGACTAATGGGTGGAAAAGAAGGCACTAGTCCCTGCCCGAGAGAGAATGTGTGGAGCTGGGCAGTTGGGCCTATGTGATCCTTTTAGAAAGAATGAGGGATGCTAAGGAGCTGACCCGAATCTTGTTAAACGTTAGACAGGTTGGCAGATTAAACACTGCAAGCAGGTTTTTCTTTCTACTGCTATCCTTCAAACCCACAAGCCTCCAGGCCAAGGTCTCCTTTAATAGCAAGTTACCTGCAAAACACTTCCACCATCTGGGCCTCATCAGGACTCTGTGTCTCACTGCATAACACAATGCCTGTTGTGAGGATGGGCGTTTGTAGCTCTCTCGGGACATCTCTGCACTGAAACCAGTAGGGAACTTCTTGGCCTTCTGTTTTGGGCCATAGTATGTGGTTGCTGTGAACTTGGCACTTTGTCCTTTTTTTTTTTTTTTTTTTTTTTCGAGGTAGGGTCTCACTCTGACCCAGGCTGACCTGGAATTATCTATGTAGTCTCAGGGTGGCCTCAAACTCACGGCAATCCTCCTACTTCTGCCTCCTGAGTGCTGGGATTAAATGCACACGCCACCATGCCTGGCTCCTCCTCCTCCTCCTCCTCTTCTTCTCCTTTTCTTCTTTAAAGATAGTGTCTTAGGCTGGGGAGATGGCTCAGCAGATAAAGGCACTTACTTGCAAAGCTGGCCAGCCCAGGCTCGATTCTCCAGTAACCCACTGAAAGCTGGATGCACACAGTGACACATGCATATGGAGTTTGTTTGAGGTGCTAAGAGGCCCTGGTATGCAATCTCTCTCTCTTTCAAATAAATAAAATATTTTAAAAGGAAAACTTTAATGATAGAGTCTTGCAATGTAGTCCAGGCTGGCTTTGCCATCTCTCTGTGTCAGTGCCTGCCCCCTCCCGCCCCGTGCAGGGAGCGAAGGTGTGCATAGCTCCTTGTCTCCGTGAATCAGCTAAGGGAATATTTCTCCTAGACCACCAGGAAGGGAGGACTGTCTTGGACAGAACTGCATCTCTTAAAAGGTCAGAACACCATGCATGCCAAAAAGACCAGGGAGCTGAAGTGGAAGGCGATGCCAATCTGAGGCTAGGGCAGTCTGTGGTACAGAGGGCCCGTGGACATAGCCCTTGAACTCGATAACCTTGGGCCCTTGCTGCCCAGTCTACTCCCGACAAGGAGAGATACAGAGCTCTATTTTAAGAGGCTTTCTGGAATCAAGTGTACAGGTCAAGAAGACTACCAAAGATCAATACTGCATACTTTAGGCCTGGCAGATGGCAAGTGGAGGTCACAGAAATTGCAACTGATAGTGGCAACAGCAAAAAGTAAAAGGCCTTCCTTTTGCTATCCACAGCTCATGCCTCATTTGATGATGAGACTGGCAGAGGGAACTGAGGGCAAAGAAGGGGAATGACTCGCTCAAGAGCCCACAGCCAGTTGGCGGGCAAGTCTGCCCCAGAGCCCAACACTGATTCGCAGTCTGTTACTCCTTGATGAAGATGGTAACGATCACCAGGTACAGCTGTGTAGCTACCAGATCCAAGTTCAGGTCCAGATTTCTCCACTTCTGTGGGATCTTGGGTAAGTTAATTAATCTTTCTAAGTATCAGCTAACTCCTCTTAACATTGAAATGATCCCCCCGCCCCACAATGACTGACCGCTGCTCTTACAGCTCATAACCCACAACTCCATGGAGAGTACCAGCAATCCCACCAAGGAGGGCCCTCAGTGGGGTGGGGGGCTGGGAGGAGGGAAATGATGGTATCAACATGTGATGTGTCCATACAAAGTTTCTGCTTAATAACAAATAGAAATGAAGCCGGGCGTGGTGGCGTACGCCTTTAATCCCAGCACTCGGGAGGCAGAGATGTGAGTTCAAGGCCACCCTGAGACTCCATAGTGTATTCCAGGTCAGTCTAGGCTAGAGTGAAACCCTACCTCAAAAAAAAAAAAAAAAAAAGATAATTCAGCTAACACTGCCAGTTACATGGAAGAATAAACAAAAGTGCTAAGAATGGTGTCTGACCCAGAGCATGATGAACAAGTGTAGACCCACCAGCAACTGAGAAAACCCTGGAAGAACGTCTGGCCGGTGCTGCCTCCAGGGCACATGGCTTTCCCCTGGCAGCTTGCTACTGGGCTTCCTGGTTTCCACGGGGGCGCACACACGGCACTCAGTTGTCATTTCCCTCTACTGAGGACACTATTCCTTAGGGCTAATCACCAGGGAATATTCCTCGCTGAATCCCTAGTGTCTGGCCCAGTAGATGGCCCATAAACAGTGACTGAACTGAGCAAAGGAGTGGATGGATTGACACAGCATCCTTTGTCTTTCCTTGCTCTGGCTGGGATTTTTGCAGTCACTTGTCTTAACAGGCTGCCTTCTCACTCTGGAAAGCCAGGAGCAAAATTTGGAGACCAAACACATTTACAGTTCAACCTTCTCTGAAGGTGACACGCTCAAGGACCCCCTCCGGCTGCACTGGGAGCCGCTTTCACGGGGTGTGAAGTGAGTCGTTAACTCACCCCTCCTAACAGCCTTCCTACTGATGCTGGCACACTCACTGAGCACTCTCCACTGGTGTGAAAATGCCTCAAACATCATGTTGGGTTTTGGTCCCGCACCAAGCAGCAGCATGTTAACGAGAGAAAACCTGCAGAGAAACCCCACTTAGGTCCAATTGTCAATGGCCTCTAGGGTTATAAACACCAACTCCCTTTCCAACCACACTGCCCATTTTCCAGGCCTTTCCTCCAGCCAGTCTTCTCCAGCGCAGGAGTAGGCATCAACACACACCTAGCTGCTGCTGCTTCATGTGGACACCAAGACGTGCAAATGCAGATTCAGAGAACTTGGGACCAGAAAAAAGGGTCCTCCTCCCTCCTCAGAAGGCTCACCAGGGGCCAAGAGCGGAGTCCTACCCTAAGGAGAGTGCACAGTGCGAAGTGATCCTGGAGGAAGGGTGCGCACTTCAGCTGCTTTGTAGCAGTCTGTTGATGTACACCACACACTGAGAACTCTCCAGAGAGAAATCCCCACCAGTTATTTCCTTTATGAAATGTTTCTGGTTCCCCAGGAGCAAAGGTGTGATGACATTCCAACAGCCAAAGCCTGCCTGGTCCGTCTTTAGGTTTCACAAGACTGACTCCAATACTCCTGTTATATTTACTTACTTACTTACTTAGTTTTAAAGGCAAGCTGCCCAAGTCTTGACAAGGAGCATTTGGTAGCAGTCTATAATTTCTCAGACGAAAAGCGAATTCACCTGAAGGAGTGGGAAGGGAGGCAGATGCCAGCAGGAGTGTGGGCCACAGGCTCTTTACCTTTGGGGAGCTGCGGAGCCCAGCTCTAGCTCCTGGCCTCCCTCTCCTGGATAAACAAGCCTTATCGGCCACCCACGGTACTTCAGTTTGTAAAAGGGCTTAGGAATGTAAATCACACAGGAGTGAAGTGTGATCCTAATTTGCACTTAATCAAAGCCAATTAGAGGTACATTATTTACACAAAGCCCATGCATCTCAATTATGCCTAGCACAGCCCAAGACAGTTGGAGTTCAGACCTTAATTCTGCTTAATTAGAGAAGTAAACATTTTCACTGAGTCAATTCTCCAGCCTGGTCCAGAGCCTAAGGGTCAGCCAGACCAGGCTTTTCACCTTAGAGCCAAGAAAAGTTTTAACTGATACCTGTTGAAAATGTAGAGAAAACAAAGATAAGAACTTGGGCTGGAAAGGTAGTACTGGGTTCCCTCTTTTTCTTAAAACAAAGTTTTTCATTTATTTATTTATTTATTTATTTATTTATTTATTTCAGAGTGATAGAGAAAGAGAGAGAGAGAGAGAGAAAATGGGTGCACCAGGGCCTCCAGCTACTGCAAATGAACTCCAGATGTATGCGCCCCCTTGTGCATCTGGATAACGTGGGTCCTGGGGAATCGAGCCTCGAACCAGGGTCCTTAGGCTTCACAGGCAAGCGCTTAACTGCTAAGCCACCTCTCCAGGCCTGGGTTCCCTCTTTCATGTGGTTCTGTGCACCTACATTGCCATGCAGTAAATATTAGCACTTGGTTCCCCTTCTGCATTTAGCAAAAAGCACAGCCCAGGACGATGGACAAAGTGCGGGGCCTGCTGGCTCTTCAGTGACACTTCATTTCCCGGGTTCCCTGGACCACACTTTCAGGGCACTGGCTTAGGATCACTAGGGGGCAGAAGAGGCCCCAGGTCAGTGCGTCCACAGGCCATGCACAGGACAGCAGCAGTGTCATTAGAGATCCAGGAATTTAGTTTTTATTTTATTTTATTTTATTTTTTTGAGGTAGGGTCTCACTCTAGCCCAGGCTACCTGGAATTCACTACATAGTCTCAGGGTGGCCTTGAACTCAAAGCATCCTCCTGCCTCTGCCTCCTGAGTGCTGGGATTAAAGATGTGGGCCACCACGCCTGGCTGAGACCCAGGAACTTAGGACAACAAGGCTTTGAGAAACTTACAGCTAAGATGGTCTGGAGTGGGCCTTGGTGACAACTGCCTGGGAACATTACCCGTCCACTCAACAGGTAGGTGCAGGTGCTAGCTAAGAGCTGGGGGGCTTCAGGTCGCTTTGTGGCGCCTGGGCAAGCCTCATCACTTACTAAAGACTGGGAAGCCCATCTTCACATCTGCAAGAGTCACCATTGGCCTTAGGAACGAAGGAGTGCTTGGCTGGTTGAAAAGCCAGCGAGAGCGAAGCCTGAGCGGCACAGAAATGGAGCCATGGCCTTGCGCTGCAGACTGCAGGGAGTCGCCAGGCCCTCAGCTCTCCTAGCACAGGGACAACGCGAGCTGCCTAGGGACTCCGATCCACTTCCTCCTGCTCACACATCAGTTTACTTTTGCAACCACTTTTTTTCACACAAATGCCCTCTAGATTCACTTGGCCGTCCCTGTCACCTCTGTCTGCTCCCAAGGAGGAGCACAGAGGGAGAATGAAAACAATACATTAGGAAGTGCCTGGCAACGGGCTGGGTGCATAATAAATGTCTGCTGGATCAATTATAGGAAACCAACACTAATTGGATTCAACGGTACTTTTCCAGCCCGAATGACCACATTTGCAATAGGACGTAAATAAAACTGGTAAAATCTCTGAAGGGGATGGGTGGTGGTGAGTGTCCTGGCTCTCTCAACTGCTTCTCAATTGCTTAAAGGAGCAAACTGGAGTGAAATAACATCAGAACTTCACACCACTGTATTATTATTTAAATACGGACGTTTTATCTTTTTATTTTTGGTGTGTATGTGTAGGATGTGTGATGTATATGTGGTGTATGCACGTGTGAGCAGATGCATGTGCCCCATGTGCACACGTGTAGAGGCCAGAAGATGTTGGCTATCCTCCTCCATCACTTTTGTCCTATTTCCCTGAGACAGTGTCTCACTGGACCTTGAGCTCCATGAATGGAGGACCAAGCCCCAGCAGTCCTTCCGTCATTACCCTCAGCGCTGGGGTCACATGTAAGCAGCCCCATGCCTGGCTTCTTACATGGTTGCTAGGGCTCGAACTCAGGTATTCATGCTCTTACCTGCCAAGTTTCTCACTGACCCCTTGTTTTTTAATCAAAAAAGAGCTAATCATATACATTTCCATTTGTTAAAATGCATTTAATTACAACATTACAAGAGTTGTTATTTCTTTTTTAGCTAATTTATTTTTAAAATATTTTATTTTTATTTATTTGAGATAGATACATAGAAAAAGAGGCAGATAGAGACAGAATGGGTGTGCCAGGGCCTCTGCATGCACCACCTGTGTATCTAGCTTTTGTGGGTCCTGGGGAGTTGAATCTGAGTCTTCTGGCTTTTCAGGCAAGCACCTTAACCACTAAACCATCTCTCTAGCCCAAGATTTGTTCTTTTTTTTTGGGGGGGGTACCAAGGTAGGCTCTTGCTCTTACCAAGGCTGACATGGAATTCACTATGTAGTCTCAGGGTAGCCTTGAACTCACAGCAATCCTCCTACCTCTGTCTCTCCTGCACTGGGACTAAAGGTGTGTCCCACCATACCTGGCTTGTTTTTGTTTTTCTTTTATTTATTTGTGAGTAGAGAGAGAGAAGAGAAACAAATAGAGAGATAATAGCCACACCCAGGCCTCTAGCCACTGCAAACAAACTCCAGATGCATGTACCCCTTGTGCATCTTGTTTATGTGGGTGCTGGAAATTGAACCTGGGTGCTTTGGCTTCGCAGGCAAATGCCTTAACTGCTAAGCCATCTCTCTAGCCCCCTTGTTATTTCTTTATGTAAAAAGTTTATCTCAAGAAAAATATTTAAAAGCACATATTTTGGGTAAAGAAATGACATGTTTTGAACAAGCCATGGAACTGGGCTGGAAATGAGAATAACTGTGCCCAGCTTCCCCAAAGTGCAGTACGGAGACTTCTGGAAGGACACCCTGTGCTGATGCCCTTCGTCCTTTGTCACCTGATCTAGCTCCTCTGGTGTTTTTCTGCTTGTTTGTTCATTTTTTCAGTTTTCAAGGTAGAGTCTCGCTCTAGCCCAGACTGACCTGGAATTCACCATGGAGTCACAGGGTAGCCTCGAACTCACAGCGATCTTCCTATCTCTGCCTTCTGAGTGCTGGGATTAAAGGTGTGCGCCACCATGCCCAACCTCCTGGTTTTTGTTTTTTATAAAGATTTTTATTTATTTATTAGAGACAGATAGAGGGAGAGAGAGAAAGAGAGAGAAAGGGAGAGAGAATGGGCACACCAGGGCCTCCAGCCACTGCAAACAAACTCCAGATGCATGTGTTACCATGTGCATCTGGCTTACATGGGACCTGAAGAACTGAACCTAGGTTCTTAGGCTTTGTAGGCATGTGTCTTAACTACTAAGCCATCTCTATAGCCTTGCCCTTTTTTTTTTTAAATTTGTTTTTGGAGACAGGAGTCTCTCCCTATAATCCAGGCTGGCTTGTGATCCTCCTGCCTCAGCCTTCCAAATTCTTGGATCACAGTCATATGTCAAGAAACCTGTCTTTTCTCTAGTTGATTAACAAGCACCAATCCAAATACAGCTTTCGTTAACTTGGGCATTCAACACATCTTTAGAGCCTCCATAGGTCACGATGGAGAATTTTCCCTCGTTGACACAGGAAGTCACATCTCAGAGCAATCAACTTCCCAAAAGATGCCTGCCTTTGAACTTTCTTAGTACAGTAAAAACAAACTGGGTTCTCTGTCCTGAATAGTTTCCGAATGTCCCATCCTCTTTTCCTGACCATGCAACCCTTAGAAAGTACATATCTGGATTCTCCCCTCAGTTTTCAGCTCCCTCTCAAGGCTTCTCGTTGGTAAGGGAGTCTCACAGAAGCGATAAGGGAGATTTTATATGCATGAGGTTTGCTTTTTCCTAGAGACAAATTTTATTTCAAACCTGAGAGCAATTATGGAAAAAAAAAATAACAAAAGCATGCGTGAATGTGTTCACCAAGAAACTGTCCCAAGTAATTCCTTTGGACTTTACAAGCACTTTCTCATACACTCATCTATTTCATCTCACTGGATATGCATAGAAATTCAAGAGGCTGGAACACAGGGACTGACTGGCTTGAATGCAGTCTCTGTGTATACAGTTGTCAATGAGATCTTATGAATTCGAAGCCAGAGTCCCTTTCATGGCATGAAACAGCCTAAACTAAAACAGTTGTTCTTGAACATCCATGATGTGTGCAATACTCTTGTAAAAAGGAAGTAATGAAGAAAAAAAAAGTAAAGCAATGCTTAAATTATGAAAGCAATTGCTTAAATATTTGAGAGATGGAGAAAGCTATTTTAAGAATCAAGAAGCCCCAGAAATCATTAAAGTACTGAAAGTTTGGGGGCCGGAGAGATGGCTCATTGGTTAAAGGCACTTTCTTGCAAAGTCCAATAGCCTGACTTAGATCCCCTAGTACCCATACAAAGCCAGATGTACAAAGTGGTACATACATCTGGAGTTTGTTTATAGCAGCAGCAAGATGCCTTGGTGTGCCAAGTCTCTCTGTGTCTTTCTCTCTCTCTCTCTGCTTACAAATAAATGTAAATAAACATACTGGAAATTTTAGGGCTGGAAAGATGGCTCAGTGGTTAAGACTTGCCTGCAAAGCCTAACTATCTGGGTTTGATTCTTCAATACTCACATAAAGCCAGATGCACAAAGTGGTGCATGCTTCTGGAGTTCATTTGTAGCCCATTCTCAAATATGGTACAAGACACTGACAATGTGAATGAATATATATAGATCCTCAAAATGAGTCAATTTAATAGTTATAGGAAGCACCTCTTAATCAATATATATATGACCGATAACTCAAGAGAAAAATAGGCAAAGAAAAAGAGAGTAAAAGGCTGGGAAGATGGCTCAGCAGTTAAGGTGCTTGCTTGGAAAGCCCACGGACCTGAGTTTGATTCCTCAGGACCCACGTAAAGCCAGAAGCACAAGGTGGCGTGTGTGTCTGGACTTGGTTTGCTGTGGCTACAGGCCTTGGTGTGCACCCACATGTGCACTCTCTCTCTCTCTCAAATGAATAAATAATGAAACAAACATGGCATTTACATATGTGAGAAGCTGTATAATACTAGTCTATGAGAAACACAAATTGCAACTACAATGAAATAACACATTGACTTTGTTGATTGACAATGATCAAAAACCAGAATTTAAAGCTGGGCATGGTGGCACTTGCCTTTAATCCCAGCACTTGGGAGGCAGAGGTAGGAGGATCACCGTGAGTTCGAGGCCACCCTGAGGTCAACCTGGGCGAGAGTGAGACCCTACCTCAAAAAACAAACAAACAAAAAAATGGATTTTAGCAAAGTATAGAAAAATTAAGTACCACAGTATATTGCTGATGGGCATATATGTCTGTATTGCTAATATATAGTAGGTATGCTAGGAATAACATGGAAATTTGATGTTACATATCATAAAATTACAAAAGCTTCTATGATCACGTATTTTTTTCACCTGGAAATTTCTCCTTCTAAGAACTAATTGTATAGTTGTCTAAACATGTACAAATTTATTATTATAAAGTTACTCAAATATTAATAATATTCACATTAGCTCTGGTTATAATGACAAAAGATTGAAAACCAACTATATGTCCAACAATAGGTGCTTCAAAGCAAAGTTTGCAAAACCACATTCTCTCTAAAATTAAGAAGAAAATTTTAGAAATACTAGCAAAAGGGAAAATGTCAAAGACATGCAGTTCTGTGAGAAGAGGATATCTGGGCATGGTGGCCCACATTTATTAACCCAGCATCTGAGAGGATGAAGGAGGAGGGTGCCCATAGTTTGAGGCCAGCCTGGGCTAAAGAGTGAATTCCAAGTCAGCCTGGGCTACAATGAGACCTTCCTTCAAAAGAATGTACATCGTGCAGTATTCTTTCCTTAATTTAAAAAAAAAACACCTTGGGCTGGAGAGATGGCTTAGCTGTTAAGCACTTGCCTGTGAAGCCTAAGGACCCCGGTTCGAGGCTCGGTTCCCCAGGTCCCACGTTAGCCAGATGCACAAGGGGGCGCACGCGTCTGGAGTTCGTTTGCAGAGGCTGGAAGCCCTGGCGTGCCCATTCTCTCTCTCTCCCTCTATCTGTCTTTCTCTCTGTGTCTGTCGCTCTCAAATAAATAAATAAAATATTAAAAAAAAACACCTTATTTATTAGAGAGAGAAAGAGAAAGAATGGGCATGCCAGGGCCTCTAGCCTCTGAAAATGAACTCCAGACACATGTGCCACCTTGTACATCTGGCTTATTTGGGTACTGGAAAATCGAATCTGGGTCCTTAGCCTTCACAGGCAAGCGCCTTAACTGCTAAGCCATCTCTCCAGCCCTACAGAATCCTTTTGATGTAGAGAAAAAAAAGAATGGATGCATGAAGTCTTTGGAATGGTATCAGCATCTGATAATATCTGGGGAGGGGGGTACTACCTGGCATCTTTTCCTGTATGTGCCCAGTTTTCTTCTTCAGCAACATGGTATGCAATACCTATTTAAAAAGCTGAGATGCCATGGAAGTAAAATAAACAAACGTATTGGGAGTGGCTAGAGAAAAACTTCAGCATATTAAAGGTTCAAGTATGGCTCTATCTTTGCTGCTCAAATGAACGAGTGTGTGAGAGCTGGCAAAACTATCTGAGAATAAGTCAGATTATACTTGGAGAGCCATCTCTTGCTGGACACACACACACACACACACACACACACACACACACACACACACAATCTCTCTCTCTCACGCACACATGCCAGGACCCATTTGTTCCTGTGAGTATGCCTTGTTTCAGGTGACAAGAAGTTTTACAACCATCATTTCATCAAATCTATTCGATTATGTCCCAATAAATAAGTAATCATTTCTTCCAGTTAAACAGATCTGCAAAGTTACCCAATTTGCAAAAATCTCTAAGTGACAAAGCTGTGCTCAAACCCAGATCTTGACTCCAAATCAGATATTCTTTCTACCAGGTTAACTACCTCACAATCCTTTCCACAGACAACCCTGACAGCTGCCCTGCAAGCTGGGTCCAGTGGCACCAAACATCCCCTTGGCTTGAAGTAACCATAACTGCCTTTGAGGGACACGAATGGTTGTCCTCTTGAGGGGGGGGGTGGCAGGTGGTTGGAACATGATCAAAGTCCTGCTTACTAATGGAATGTGCTTTTTTTTTTTTAAATCTAGAAGTGAACAGATGGGATGGTAGTATGTAGGTGTGCTTAATAGGCACAGGGTCCTCGGTCTGATTCCTAGCACGGCATTAAAAAAAATGAATGGGAAATACTCTGTCTTCCTAGCACAACAATCATGACCACTTTCATCAGAGCAGCTGGGGCTATCTGCAGTGACTCTCAAGATTGGGTCTGATAACCTTGTCTCAGGAGGAGGAGATAGGGAGAGTCTGTCACCTCCACCCCATATCTCCCTGCCAGCTGTATGCAATTCCTAGAGAAGGTACTGTGGGGAAGGTAAACTGAAGTGGGGGAGTCCATCTATGCAGCTATGGGAAGTCATTATTTGTGCTGGGGTTAGGATTTTTGGTGATGTAATTGCTTTGGGGTCATCTGTGCTCCCTTGTTGTTCCCCTTGCCTTGTGTGGTGGTTTGATCAGGATCCCCCATAAACTTAGGTGTTCTGAATGCTTGGTCCCCAGCTGATGGAGATTTGGAAATTAAAGCCTCCCAGAGGCAGTGTATCATTGGGGGCAGGCTTACAGGTGTTATAACCAGCTTCCTTTTCCAGTGTTGGCACACTCCCCTGTTGCTATTGTCCATCTGATGTTGCCCAGGAGGTGATGTCTACCCTCTGCTTATGCCATTGTTTTCCTCTGCCATCATGGAGCTTCCCCTTGAGTCTGTTAGCCAAAATAAATCTTTTTTTCCCCACAGGCTGATCTTGGCCAGGTGATTTCTGATAGCAATGTGAACCTGACCACAACAGTAAAGTTGGTACCAAGAAGTGGGAACATTAATGCTAGAAACCTGATTGTGTGGCTGTAGTGGTTTGATTCAGGTGTCCCCCATAAACTTAGGTGTTTTGAACGTTAAGTTCCCAGCTGATAGAGATTTGGGAATTAATGCCCCTGGAGGCAGTGGATTGTTGGGGCAGGCTTATGGGTGTTATAGCCAACTCTCCCTTGCTAGTGTTTGATACACTCTCCTGTTCCTGTTGTCCACCTTATGTTGGTCAGGGTGTGATGTCCACCCTCTGCTCATGCCATTGTTTTCCCCTACCATCATGGAGCTTCCCCTCAAGACTATACGCCAAAATAAACCCCCTTTTCCCCCAAAGCTGCTCTTGGTTGGGTGATTTCTGCCAGCAATGAGAACCTGACTGCAACAGTGATGTTGGTACTAGCAGTGGGGTCACTGGCTGCTAGACAGCTGACTGTGTGGCTTTGGCCTTTTGGAGCTGATTTTTAAGAAGAATGTGGAAGGATTTAAACCTTGGCCTAAGAGATGGCTCACAGTGCTGTGAGTACAGCTTGACTCTTCTGGTCAGAGTTGGAAAACCTGAACGCAGTAAGAACTATGGATTGTGAGATGTGGCTTGTGTGTGTGTGAGAAAGAGCTTTGCCTGGACTGGGCTAGAAGCAGTTTGTGTGAGAGACTTTCTGTTATGCTTGTGTCCTGAGAAGTTGTGCAGGGTTGCATTGTATAGAAATGGACTGGTGTGAGCAGAGGGATATGGCACAGAAAGAAATCTTAAAGCCAAAACTGCTGCAATTGAGAGGTTACAACCATTGAGATTGGGCCATCTGACCTGCACTGGGACATCAGGAAGAATGCAGAGTCCTTTGAAAGGGCCTGAATGCTGAAGGAATGTGATATTCTTAAAAGTCTGATTTATTCCCCCTTGGATTAACAAATTGGCACCCTACCTGACATTATGGAGTATAAGAAATGCAGGAAAGAGAGGGTCATTGAATTTGCAACATGGTCTTGTTTTGCAAACAGTCATGGGCAATGTGAAGTAGGTTTGCTGGATGCCCACATGGAGACCCAATGGAACCATAAGGATGAACCGTGGGTTGCAGTGGAGACCCAGTGGAGATGCAAGCACCATGAGATGGTGGCCAAGGAGAGCTGCTGGCCCCGGATGAAGTTTTCTAGTAGCCTATACACTGCAGTGTATTGTTGGGGACAGACTTATGGGTGTTATACCCAGCTTCCTTTTGCCAGTGTTTGGCACACTCTCCTGTTGCTATTGTCCATCTGATGTTGCCCAGGGAGTGATGTCCACCATCAGTTCCTGCCACGTTTCCCCCTGCTATCATGGAGCTTCCACTCAAGTCTGTAAGACAAAATAACTCTCTCCCCCGCCCCACCACAAGCTGCTCTGGGTCAGGTGTTTTCTGCCAGCAATGAAAACCTAACTGTAGCACCTGGCTTCACCATGTTGGACTCTTGTGGGATCTTTGCTTTAGTTGAACATTGGTGGGGAGTAGCCAATTGTTTTCATGTCCCCAGGAAAAGTTTACACGGCGGGTGTGGAATGAGAAGTGGGGAGCTAACAGCACCCATCTCAGCCCGCAAATAGCTGCAAAGAATTCATTTTGTTGGCATCAGGACCTTTAAGTGCAAAGAAGGGAGCTAGGGTTATAAGTGTCTGAAGGTCCCTTGCAAATTTCTCTTTGTAAAACTAGACTTGAGTTTTGCTGGCAGCGGAGAGTAAATGAATGAAGAGAGAATGAATGAACATTTCACTAAAGAAAAAAGAAAAACTCAGCTCTGGAGCCAAGCTAAGCGAAGAGTTAACCTAGAGAGACGGTGAGGGGAACATGAGCCAAAAGAAGCTTAGCAGAGTTTGTACTGCCACAGTCATCCAGGAAGCCCGGAGCAGCCAAGCCCAGCTTGGCTTTGATGACTGGCCTAGCTTTTTTTTTTTTTAAACTTGAGCAGAGGGACCAGTGCCACATCACCATGGATGCCCTATGGCTTAGCCCATTATTTTCAACATGGTTTGTGGTCTACACCCGGATGGACTGAACAACCCTGTGTGCTCCGAGAGCTTAAGACTGCATGTAACATATGCTTATCCCAGTGGTGGTGATGGGGACTAATGAACAGGAAACTTGGCCACAGATTTTAGAGCCACATTTTTTTTTTCCTAAGAATAACTTCAATCCAACTTCCAGGGGGAAGTTTGCAAAATACAAAGTGGCTTGTGCATCTCTTAGCTGCTAAAGCTAAGCAAAAGCAGCCAAGAAGGACCTAAATGGTGAGGAAGGGATTGGAGCTCCATGCTGGCTCAGATCCTGCCTGCAAAAGAGAGAGCCGACTCCGAGGAAAGGAGGAAAAAGCAAGAGCTTCTATTCTGTTAGGTATGTTAGGTATGTTACCTTAAAAAACTACAGATTTGGGCTGGAGAAATGGCTCAGCAGGTAAGGGGCTTGCCTGCCAAAGCCTAATGACCCAGGTTTGATTCCCCAGTACCCACATAAAGCCAGATGGCTAGAGGCCTGGTGTGTTCATTCTCTCTGACTGTCTCCTCTCTCTCTCTCTCTCTGCTTATACAGGGGAAAAAAAAAGATTTGCTAGTGTGTTACCACACACCTTTAATCCCAGCATTTGGGAGGCAGAGGTAGGAGGATCACTGTGAGTTCAAGGCCAGCCTGAGACTACATAGTGAATTCCAGGTCTGCCTGGGCTATAGTGAGACCCTACCCCGAAAAACCCAGAACAAACAAACAAACCCACAGATTTATTGAGATATTATTTATCTACTCCACATATTATCTATTTGGAGAGTATAATTTGATGGCTTTTTAGCACATATTAGAATTGTGTAAACATTACAACAATCTAGAACAATTTTGAGAACTCTGGAAAGAGCTGTGTACCCTCCAGCTGGCAACTTTCAATCTCCCTATATTCTTAGCCTCAGGGGACTGACTACACTTTATAGGATTACATATCTTGTGCCTTTCATGTGAATGGAACTGCACAAAGCCAGCCACCAGTGACTTCTCAGCAAATGTTACAGAGTTCATGTATGCCATAGCTCTTATAAAAACTTCATTCTGGGCTGGAGAGATGGCTTAGTGGTTATGGCACTTGTCTGTGAAGCCTAAAGACTTACGTTGAACTCTCCAGGTCCCACGTAAGCCAGATGCACAGTGATGCAAGTGCACAAGGCCGCACATGCGTACAAGGGAGTGCATGCATTGTGGAGTTCGATTGCAGTGGCTGGAGGCCCTGATGTACCAATTCTCCCCCTCTCTCTCTCACATACACACAGAAAAAGGAAGTCTGTTGGGCTTGCCTCCAAAAAAAATTTTTTTTTAAAAACTTAATTCTGGGCTGGAGAAATGGCTTAGCAGTTAAGGCGCTTGCCTGCAAAACCTAAGAACTCACATTCAAATCTCCAGGTACCACACAGCCAGACGTCGTGACAGAAGTGCACAAGGTAGCCCATGGGCCACAAGGGACATGCGTGTCTGGAGTTAATTCACAGCAGCTGAGGGCACTGGAGCACCCATTCTTTCCCCTTCTCTCTCCCTCCCTTTCTCTCCCTCAATTAAAAACAACAACAACAAAAAAAAAACAAAAACAAAAAACACTTCATTCCTAGCTGAGTGTGGGTGGCACACACCTGTAATCCCAGCTACTCAGGAGGTGGAAGCAAGAGGATCCCAAATTTGAGGCCAGTCTGGATGACAAGACTTTGTCTCAAAATAAAATGAAAGAGGGGTGGGAATGCAGCTCAGTGGTAAAATGTTTGCTTAGCATGATGAGCGAGGCCTGGGGCTCAATCCTCTTTACCACACACACAAACCAAACCAAAAAGAACCCCATCCCTTTGTTCTGTAATAAATAATATTGCATCGTATGGACCTACAACATTTTGTTTACCCATTAATTAGTGGACGGACACTTGGGTTATTTCTTTTGTTTGGCTCTTGTGAATAATGCTATAACAAATATTGACATATAAGCATCTGTTTTCTTCCTCTATTTTTAATTCCTTTGGATATATCCATTGGCAGCTGATAGATACTGGCTTCGACTTCTTTTTTTTGGCTAGCAAGAGAGAGGCTGCTATGAGTATTCACAAGTTTCTGCATGGAATTGCTGCATTAAATGGGAATTGTGGGGGGCTGGAAAGATGGCTGAACAATAAGGCACTTGCCTGCAATACCTAAAATAACCTGGATTTGATTCCCCAGAGGCACAAAGGGGCACACACATCTGGAATTTGGTTGCAGTGGCTGGGGGCCCTGGTGTGCCTATTCTCTCTGTCTCACTTTATCTCTTTCTGCTTGCAAATAAATAAAAAATATTTTAAAAAAAAGGGAACTGTGATGGTTTATTTGATTGTGAATCAGTTGTCAACATAATGCTATCAGCCAGCTAACAAGCCTCATGTATATCTATGAGGGATTATTTTACTACTGAGGTGGGAAGACCTCCACCATTCCATAGGTGGGGTTCTGAACTGTGAAAAAATGAGAAAGGGCTAGAGAGATGGCTTAGCGGTTATGGTGCTTACCTGCAAAGCCTAAGGACACATGTTCAATTCTCCAGATCCCACATAAGCCAGATGCACAAAATGACACAAATTCACACAAGTCTGGTTAAACAACAGTGGCTGGAGGCCCTGGTGTGCCAATTCTCTCTTTCTCTCACATTAAAAAAAAAGGCCAAAGCCAGACATGGTGGCGCACGCCTTTAATCCCAGCACTTGGGAGGCAGAGGTAGGAGGATCGCCGTGAGTTCAAGGCCACCCTGAGAATACAGTGAATTACAGGTCAGCCTGGGCTAGAGTGAGAGCCTACCTCGAAAACTCAAAAGAAAGAAAGCGCTGTGTGGACGCCAGCCCCTGTCCCTCTTTGCTCTCTGCTGTTTCCTGTGGCGAGTGTGCCCAGCCCTGCTGCTGTGCCTTCCCCACCACGATGGACGGTGACCTGGAACTGCGAGCTGAAGCAAACCACTCCTCCCTGGAACTGTTTTGTCTTTAAAAGTTATTTGAAAGGAAGAGGGGGAAATAAAGATTGGGCACTCCTGTGGCTGCAAACAAACTCCAGATGCATGTGCCACTGTGTGCATCTGGCTTTATGTGAGTGTTGAGGAATTGAATCTGGACCATCAGGTTTGCAAGCAGGTGCCTTTAAAGGCTGAGACAGCTTTCCAGCCCAAAGTGGGCTTGATGCTTGTTGCTTTTTTTTTTAAGATAGTGAGAGAGAATTGGCATACCAGTGCTTAAGCCATTACAGTAGAACTCCAGACACTTGTGCCACCTAGTGCGCATGTGCGACCTTGCACCTGCATCACCTTTATGTGTCTGGCTTATGTGGGATCTGGAGAGAGATCAAACATGTGTCCTTAGGCCTCATAGGCAAGCACCTTAACCGCTAAGCCATCTCTCCAACCCACTCTTGGTGTTTGAAAGACAGAGTCTTGCTGTATAGCTGAGGCTGGGGTCAAACTTGAGATCCTCCTGCCTAACTTCCCCAGTGCTGCTACTACAGCATGTATGACCACACCTGCCTTTTTGCCCCCCCCCCTTTTTTTTTTGAGGCAAGTCCAACAGACTGGCCTGTTTTTGTGTCTTTTAAACAATTTTTTAAATTAACAACTTCCATCATTATAGACAATAAACCATAATTCCCTCCCCTCCTCTACTTCCCCCTTTGCAAAAAAAAAAAAAAATCTCTATTTTGAGGCAAGCCCAACAGACTGGCCTTTTCTCTTTATGTAAGAGAGTGAGAGCACGCGTGCAAGAGAGACAGAGAGCAAGAGAGAGGGAGAGGATTGGCGTATCAGGGCCTCCAGCCACTATAATTGAACTCCAGACATCTGCACCACCTTGTGTTCTTGCGCAACCTTGTGTGCTTGTATCACCTCGTGCATCTGGCTTACATGGGATCTGAAGAGTCGAACATGGGTCCTTAGGCTTCGCAGACATCTCTCCAGCCTGCTTTGCCCGTTAAAATAAAATCTTTTTTTGAGGTAGGGTCTCACTCTAGCCTAGGCTGACCTGGAATTCACTATGTAGTCTCAGGGTGGCCTCGAACTCACAGCGATCCTCCTACCTCTGCCTCCTGGGTGCTAGGATTAAAGGTGTGCACCACCACACCCAGCTGCTTTGCCCATGTTTAATTGGATTATTTGGCATTGTATTACTGAGTTGTACTTCTTTATTATGCTAGACTCAAGTCCTTTATCAGATACATGATTTACAAATTTTTCTTTCTAATTTATGGGTGGTCTGTTTTTGTTTTTGGTTTTTGGTTTTTCTGAGCTAGGTCTCACTCTAGCTCAGGTTGACCTGAAATTCACTATGTAGTCTCAGGGTGGCCTCAAACTCACAGCGATCCTCCTACCTTTGCCTCCCAAGTGTTGGGATTAAAGGCGTACGCCACCACGCCTGGCCTATTCTGTTTCTTTTTTGATGTTGGCCTTTGATGTCTCAAGAATTTTAACTTTGATGGTGTCCAATTTATTTATATTTTCTTTTTTGTTACCCTTTTGGTGTTCTAAGAAGCCACTGCCTAATCAACAGTCATAAAGATACACCTAAGTATTCTTTTGAGAGTTTTATATCTCTTTCATTTAGGTCTTTGGGTCATCAAAAAAATTAAATATATATACTTTTTTGTACTGGGGCTTGAGATAGGGTCTCTAAGCATGTTAAGTAGGCATTCTGCCACTGAACTATACCCCAGCTCTAAGTTAATTTTTGTAAATGGTGTGAGGTCAGATGCAGTTCATTTACAGTGGCAGTGGCATGTCCACACCCATACTCGCTCTGTCTGCCTCTTTATGTCTGTCTCTTTTGCTCAAATAAACAAATACATGAACATATTTTTTGAACAAGTGATCCTTACATGACTGTGAGTTAGAGGCTGGCCCCTAGGAAAGGCCTGCGTGAGATCTGGGAAGTAGAAGTCGGCTGCATTTCTGTGCTCTAGGTGAATGGAGGAGCATGGGCTGTCATAGCCTGTTCCTCTTGCTAATGTGCTGGCCAATGCGCAGCCTCCGTAGCCCTGCAGATTTTCTGTAATCTCCTCACCTGTATATAAAAGCAGCTCTACTTCTTGCATTCTAATTGTGCTGTCTTTGCTCTCCCCTTACTGCCTGGGCTAGAACCACCAGTACGTGGCTGAATGAATGTGGTGAGAGTAGACATCCTTGCTTTGTTCCTGATCTTAGAGAAAACACTGGAAATGAAAGTAAGTTTGAGGCCAGCCTGGGCTATATGAGTTCCTATCTCAAAACAGAACGCAACCACCACCAACAAGAACAAACTCAAATAGATATTTACCTAAAGAATTTAAGTAACTGTCTAACAGGCATATGCAAAGACCATCAGCACCACTAAGTACCGGAGAAATACAAATCAAAACCACAATGATGTATCATCTCACACCCACTGGGATAACCAATATTGAGAAAATTGACATGCCAAACCCAGAAAGCAAAAGGTACTGGTAAGGATGTATAAGCAACATGAACCCCTTGTGCATTGTTGTTGGGAGAGCAAAACGTTTCCAGTGCAGCTGCTCTGGAAAACTGTGTGGCAGGTCCTCAAAGAAATTAAAAATAGAATTACTACAATCCCACTTCTAGCTAGAGCTAGATACCCAACAGATTTGGAGACAGAATTTCAAAGAGGTAATTGTACACCTATGTTCACTGCAACATTACTCATAATAGCCAAGACATGGGAACAATATAAAAGCCAACCCATGGCTGAATGTTTAAAGACAAGATGACATATATACGCAGTGAAATACTACTCAGCCTTTTGAGAGGGAAAGCCTGTTATATGCTATAGAATGAATAAACCCCTGAGGACATTCTGCTAAGTGAAATAAGCCCAGAACAAAAAGACAACTACATGAATATATCTAAACTCATGGAAGTTCGAAGTAGAATGTGATTGCTGGGGACTTGGGCAAGGAGAGAGGGACATGGCAAGTTGTGGTTCAAAGGCTAAAGACCAGAGTTTAGGTTTCACAAGTTGAAAGAATTCTAGAGAGCTGCTGCCTCACAGTCTGCACAGACACTACTATGCTGATCACTTAATAGGTAAGATACCAATGTCTTGTCTTTATACCACAGTGGAATACTTTGAATCTGGTAAAGGGAAAACATAACTTGAAACATGGGCATTCTGGGAGTTGCTGCTGGTGATACAAAGAGAGATGAACACAAGCTGTCACTTAGGAAAAATTATTTCCAGCTGGATTGAGAACTGTTCTTAAAGATAGGAATCTTCATCTTATTCATTTTAAAGTTTCAATAGTCAAGAGAATCCTTGTTTTATAGAAAATACTAAATGAATGATGCAAACAGGCAAGGGTAGAAGGAACAAAGGTACAAAGAGGGCTGGAGAGATGGTTCAGTGGTTAAGGTGCTTGCCTACAAAGCCTAACAATCCAGGTTTGATCCCTCACACACAAGTAAAGCCAAGTGCACAGTGGTACATACATCTGGAGTTCATTTGCGGCAGCTGGAGGCCCTGGTGCTCCCATTCTCTCTCTCTCTCTGTCTCTTGTCTCTCTCTTTGTCTCTCTTCTATCTATCTGCTTATAAGAAAAATAAATAATTTTTTTAAAAAGGTAACAGTGCTCAAGGTTCAATATGACTATAGATACTGAATCTCCAGCAAATGACAGCTTATCTGTGGCGCAAGTGACATCAGCAAGTAACAGTTTCTTTCCAGGCACAAAATGTAGGACATGACATTAAGTATTCAAAGGATTTATGACCCAGTTTTTGTTTGGGGCAGGATGGTGGTGTGAGGTGTGGACTTAACAGTTAAGTCGGAACACAGGCACACCTTCCTATGCCAGGGACTCCAATGTACAGGCAAATGAAATGAGACAGAGTTGAATCTTTCTACCTCTGGTCAGGTTTCAGAGCAAGTGGGCCTTTCTTATATACCTCTTCCTGGCTTTGTTCTGGAATTTTCCACATTTCATCTCCATGCCACCTCGCTTTGAGTTCCAAATCAGACAGTAAGCTTATGGGCATCTAGCACACTTCTTGCCAAGCTTCACACATTTGGGTAACATTATGGCATTCATTGACTTATTCACTCAATCATTCTTCCACCAACTGTGGCCAAGTGTTCAGAATTCAAAGGCAAATAAGACATGTTCTCTGCAGTTGTTGGAACAGAATGGAGTTCTGTATATTTTTTGGGGGGGGGCAGATGATCACTTGTTTATTTCCAGAGAAATAAAAACCTTGGCATGGCCAACTACTGGGACAATGTAAAAATTACTTTCCTACCCAAGTACAGAGGGGATAAAAAGACAAGAACTCTGCTTTTGGAACCCTGGCTCTATGCAGGAACCGTGGTGGGTCTGCTTTTGAATGAATCTCTGGCCTTAGACAGTTCCACTTTGGCATGGCCTCACTGTGCGTGTGTGAGGACACTGTTTATTCTGGCCCTTCTGTAATTTACAAATTGAAACAAATAATAGTGGCGACATTTGCAACTACGGGGAAAAAGGGTGTTTACAAATTGAGAGCAAACAGACTAAATAGGCTTAGATTACCAAAAATTTCTAACATGGCACGGACGGACCACAGAAGGCGCAAAGAGCAGTGAGTCAGCTTCATGTAGCAGGGAGATTTTCTGAAAGATGCCCTAAAGATGTCATTTCCAGAGAACATCTTCATGTAAGGTCATCCTGCTATGCCAGAGGGACACTGGACAGGAACATTTTCCTAGGCCTCTTGTTTCATCTGTCCACCTTAGATCCACTCTTCTCAGATAGCACGCCCTAGTTGAATGTTAAATCATTCAAGCCTGAGGTGCTTCTCACACTTTCCTTTGGAAACTAATTCTCCAAACCGCTTCTCAGATGAAATTGCTCAGGTGAGCTTCCTCGTGAGAAGCGTCCATGAAAGATGATCAGGGTGATGTGCACCAGCCATTTTCTTTGTCCACTAACGTGTGTCTTCCTTAAAGCCATTGGTCTCTTTCACCTACTACATGGCTTCTCTTCTGAGTACTCAATATCATATCCAGCTCCACAATTGCTAGAGTGAAAATGAGTTTCAAGGCTAACACACAGCCCTCTATCTGCTAACTCAATTGTCAGAGAAGTGTTGTACGAAAGGCAGTAAATTCCTTGTTAATGATCAAAAGAGGCATGTCTAGAATAAAGAACATCTTCATGAAAGCTAGGAAAAGATTCCCCTGTGTAGAAACTGACTCTGACTTCAGAGGCATTCAAGTGGATTTCAAGCTGGGCATAATCCCAGCACTTGGAGGATCACTGTGAGTTTGAGGCCAGCCTGGGTTAGGGTGAGACTCTACCTTGAAAAAAAAAAAAGAAAGAAAAGGAAAACAACATTTATATTTTAATGAAAACAAAAACTAAAATAGGAGCTCTTGTTAGAGATGAGGAAGGGAAATACTTGAGTGTGTTTTTGTGAAAGCATCAGGGCTTTCACAAGATGAAGACACTTGCCTTTTATAGGGGGAAAGGAAAACGTATTCACCAGTTCAGTTAGCAAGAGAAGGTATAAGTTCAAAATTGTTTATTGCAAAAATGGTATAGTCAGCCGGGTGTGGTGGCACATGCCTTTAATCATAGCACTTGGGAGGCAGAGGTAGGAGGATCAACATGAGTTCAAGGCCAGCCTGAGACTACATAGTGAATTCCAGGTCAGTCTGGGTTAAGTGAGACCTTACCTCGAAAACCAAACAAACACAAAAACAGTATAGTCAATGTTTTTTAGGATAAAGGTAAAGACCACTGTTACTTAGTCTTTTCTATGCAGAGGCCAGGATGGTATCACATTAACAAATAGACAAGTGGATGGAAAAGGGGTGGGGATTTTATGCAGGGAGGCCCCAACCTTATTTCTTTTTTAAAAAAGGTTTTTATTTACTTATTTATTTGGGAGAGAGAAGAGAGAGAAAGAATGGGTGTGCCAGGACCTCCAGACACTGCAAAAAAACTCCAGATACATAAGCCACTCTGTGCATCTGGATTTATGTGGGTACTAGGGAATTGAACCCTGGTCCTTAGGCTTTGCAGGCAAGTACCTTGGCTGCTGAGCCATCTCTCCAGCCCCTGAGCTTATTTCTTTATCAAAGGAGCTTGGTCACTACATTTCACTGTGAATTAGTAGTCATTACTTAAGCCAACATGAATTATAGCTGCAGCAAGACTCAAGAAACCAGGCTCACAGAAGCAGAAATTTTCCAAAGGAAATGTTGATTAGATGCTTTTCCTCCTTGTTCAAGAATGAAGCAATTATTGAGTACCTGTTGCATACTGGGTACCATGCTTAGCCATATACAGTATCTCACTTAATCTTCAAAATATCCCCATAAGGTAATGAATGCTAAGAGATGTATGTAACACTACAAAGCTAACAATCTAAAACCAACAGTAATCAATGCCATTGAGTCCAGGGTTATCTGCCTTCAAAGGCCACATTCTTCTTCCTGAAGCACATCTTATTTATTTATGAATGAGACACACACACACACACACACACACACACACACACACACAGAGAGAGAGAGAGAGAGAGAGAGAGAGAGGGAGGGAGGGAGAGGGAGAGATTGGGTGCGCCAGGGCCTTTAGCTACTGCAAATGAACTCCAGACACATGCGCCACCTTGTGCATCTGGTTTACATGGCTCCTGGGGAGATCAAACCTGGGTCCTTAGGCTTCACAAGCAAGCAAGTGCCTTAACCACTGAGCAAACTCTCCAGTCCTAGTGAGTGCTTTCTATCATACTTTTTTTTTTTTTAATGGTTTTTCAAGGTAGGGTTTCCCACTAACATAGGCTGACCTGGAATTCACTATGTAGTTTAAGGTTGGCCTCGAACTCACAGCGACCCTCCTCACTCAGCCTCCCTAGTGCTGGGATTAAAGGTATGCACCACCATGCCCAGATTCTATCATACTCCTATTATACCTTTTGTAACTGCTTAGCTCACTCTTTTTGTGGTTCAGATTTTTAAAAGCGTTTTAAATTTAAATGCAATAAAATATTGCAGTTACAGCCGAGATCTGAATGCTCCTTCCCAGCTCCATTTATTCCTCCTTCCCAATACTACTCTTAGTCCTGTGTAATCTGTTCTTATTTTCTCAATATGTTTTAAAGATTTATCTCTGCTACTATGCCTAAGGTCTAGTTTACTCATTTTTAGTGCTATGCAATAAATATATCATGGTTTTTAATATATTCCTTTGTCTATCGGCAATGAACATAATTAAAATGGATATTTTACATACAAGCTATTTCCCCCCTCTGGTCTATATACATAGGGGTGGACCTTGCAACCACTGCCCCACGCACTTAATGCACTTTTAACTCATTTAACCTTCCTAATAACCTGTGAGGAGTCTGCCGTTATCCCCATTTTACAGATGGAGAGCCATCTGGTTCTAATCTACGCAACTTTAGTAGACAATGGAAATTACCCTCTGAAGGGATTATATCAATTCATACTTCTGCCAATGGAGTATGACTTTCCATATCCTTGCCAGCTCCTAGGGTCCGTTTTTAAGTTTTGTCCTCCCAATATCCTAATAGACAGATAACCATTTGCCCCAGCACAATTTATTGGGTAGTTCATCTTTCAGCACTGGTCTATAATTTTACCTCTCATATATCAAGCTTCCACATGTAAGTGAGTTTTGTTCCACTGCACGTCTTTATAACAGTATCATTCTTCTGCACTGTAGCTTTATAATATGGTTCAAGAGGAAAACCCTGCCCTGGAGACGCTCTGGCTGCTCCTCCAGACACACGTCCATTCTTCTCCACTTGCTCTGAGGGGCTGAATACTTTCAGCTGTGTCCCTCCTTCTGCGATTCAGCAAGTGAATCAGTGGTAAGAGACTGAAGGAGGAAAGGAGAGACAAGACAGGTGGAGGTGTTTCTTGGTGGGCTCCCTCACCACTGTGTTCAGGTCTCAGGAGCTGTTTCCCTAGGGAGGCCTGGGGGCAAGCCCAAGACCTAAAGCCCATAGCTAAAGCGCTCACTGTCAAGGGCAGCTCAGACCCAGGCATGCCAAAGACTTCTTGTTTTTGCTCATTCAGGGTGATCACCTTACCCTGTAGGTTTCTTAGTTTCCAAAGGTTTGTCTACACCTTTGAGAGGGCGCTAATTCACTTTCTTCAGTAATCTTCTGTGTTTGACACTGGTTTCCTGCCAGGACTCTCATTCAAATACCTTATGATAGCCGGGCATGGTGGCATGTGCCTTTAATCCTGGTACTAGGGAGGCTGAAGTGTGAGGATTGCTGTGAGTTTGAGGTCAACCTGAGACTATCCAGGCCAGCCTTGGCTAGAGGGAGACCCTACCTTGGGGGGAAGGGGGGAAAACCACTTATGATGGCCCTTGCTTAGCATGCCTGAAGCCCTGGGTTCCATAAATTACAGTTTTCATTTAATTTGTAGATTTAGAGATAACTGGAAAAATTAATTGTCTTCATATTTATGAACATGTCATTTCTGTTTATTTAGGTCTTATTTCTTCAATTTTTGTCTTATAGATTTCCTTTAGAGATTTTGTATATTCTGCAATGGTTAAGTCTTTGTACTTTGGATTATTAGCTTATTATTGAAAATAGGACCTTTTGGTCCACTTTCACTTTAGGATAATTGAAGGTATGTAGAAAAATATCCTGCAGCCTTGTTGGCTTCTTTTTTGAATCTTGACAGTTTGTTGATAATGCATGCATGTATGTCATTACAATGCTGGGAACTGAATTCAGGGCTTGCTAAGCAAATGCTCTGCTACTGAGCTATATGCCCAGACTGGTTTGTCCCTGGGTTTTCTAAGTAGCAAGTCACATGATAAGGGCAGTCACAGCTGGATAAGGTAGTATCCACCTGTAATCCCAGCACCTGGGAGACTAAAGCCAGAGGACGGAGGGTTCAGCCTGCTCTTTTTCCATTGCTTATCTCCTGTTCTCAATTCACTGCATTGCCTAGTAATTCCAGTGCAGTGTTCAACAGAAGTGATGTCAGTGGGCATTCTTGTCTCATTTCTTAGTGGTTTCTTCATAAGTAAAACCACCCTAAGTCCTATGGTTCTGCCTCCCAGCTCCCTTCTGTCTTTACATTATTATATTCAAATTAAAGTCCTCAGAAGTCATGCTGGCCACATACTAATCTCGTGCCAGAGAGAGAATGGCCACGTTCTGATGCACAATGAGAAGTCAGGCTTTCTGTTTCTTGTTTTTCCTTCTTTGAGACAGAGTTTCATGTAGTCCAGGCTATTCTTAAACTCTCTTTGTAGCCTAAGATGACCTTGATCCTCCTGCCTCAACCTCCCAAGTGCTGGGATTGCAGGCATGTACACTACCCCCGGCTTTTAGAATGCAAAGTCTTGATGATCTCAGACTCCAGTAGACCAGACTTACGCGAGTTGTGGGCACTGGCTTGGGCACAGCTAACTTAAACAGGACGGTTTGACCATGTCTGCAATCTGCAGCAATCAATACATAGACTAGAAATCATGAAGAGGGTCACATCAAACAGCACATGATTTACCATTTTAGGTTTAGAAACTGGGGGAAATGTGCACAGAAGAAATAAACAGCTTTGTTTTTTTTTTTTAATGAATGTAATAACAGAAGAGTAATGAGGTTGGAAAACAGATGTGGACCTAGGAAACTCATGCTAAAGTGTGGTCCACACAATCTGGAGAGGAATGATAAAAAAAAAAAACAAAAAAAAACAGGAAAGAAAAAGAAAGAAAACAGCTTCACAAGTTGTTTCAAACCTTGGATTAAAAGGAGTAATCAAGCAACACTGGTTTCTCTAGGGTCAGGGGAGCACCCCACAGTGGAGAATGAGGAGAGCGCCTTCTCCTGCCCCGTCCCTGTCCCTGCCCTGGGAAGAAAGGTCTTCTTGGGCAGTCGCCTCTCTGAACAGATCTTGATTCAGGGTTTAATAATTGCCATCTAACCTCCTTTCCCTGCCCACTCATTCCCCAGGGAGGTACTTCCCTAATGGGTTGGCGCTTTTCAGTCTGGTTTTAGTCTCTGACTCTTTCTATTCTGACGAGGGCACCTCAGTCTATTTCTATGACTTCCAGGCAAAATGTGTCAAATTAGATAAATGTGTTGGACGCTGGTTCGGGAGAACGAACACTCACTCTTTAAGCGGTTTCTTCCCACCCCCCCCCCCTTTCACGGTGTCTGCTTCCTAGAGTCAAGTTAAATGTGTGTATAAAACAATTCCAACTAAATCCTTACAGGGGGTGGTTGGTTTTGAACTGTAACAGTACAAACAACATATGGGGAACAACACGGAGACATGAGTGTAGCCTATTAGTAAACAGAAGATAAAGGCCGATCATGTTTCTGAGCCTATCTGCACAAAGATGGTTTTTCTTCTGTTCTATGGACATTGTTATTAATGGCATCTTATGGTGCAATTGTCAGACAGTCTTTGGTTTACCAAACTATGTTAGTCTGTACAAAGTGTGTCCCAAAGTGGGACTGTGAGAAAGCAGCCTGCCGCATTGGTCTGACTTGGCCTCTGAAAGCCTTCAAACTGCAGCCAGTATCTAATTTTACCCGTGAGTTCCAGGAGAGAGTAAAGCTGGTGGGAAGATTACAGAGTTCCTTGAAGCTCTGACCTACAACAGGAAGAGAGTTGTCAGCCTTCATGTCTCTCACCCTAAATCCCAAGGAAAACAACAGTGGCCGAGAGTTTTATAACACGTTCCCATTGTAAAATTGCATATTTCAGAAACACGATGCCAGCGCCCTCATTTTCCATAGACCTCGTGTCAGTACAAACACATGACCTTAAATTGAATATATTTTTACTTAAGCTTTTCACTTCTAATTTGTCCAATGTACTTGTGTTTCTCTGGGTTTTCCTCGTAAAACTGTGACAATCTAACTCTTTTCAATGCTTGTACACATTTAGCTCAGATCACTGAATTAATATCCTGGGAAGCTCTGGTAATGTTAGTGTGAAATACCATAGTGATTCCAAAGCTTCAGGGACATTTTGTGATTTCCGTTGACAGGGAAAAAAAACAATAGGACCGTCTTAGTTTTGGCAGTTACTAACCGCTTAATCCCTGGACAAGGTACTTAATTTCTTCAACACTTGCCTGTAAAATGAGTGTAATGATGCCCACCCTCAGGGGCTAGTGTGAGGATTAGTAACAATCTGTCTTAAGGAACCTGTTCAGTGCTCAACTCGCCAATTCCATAAATAGAAACAGTTATCATTATCAGGATAGTCCAAAGGAGTAGAAAGCGTATCACAGTCCTATTCAGTAAGATGCCACACAGTGGCACTCCTTTAGAAAAGAGATGACCTCGGGTGCCCCTAAAAACACTAAGAGAATCAGCCAACGGGAGAGCAGGAATGATAGCAAGTGTCTGGTGTCTAGGGAGATCTCCAACACGATTGTCCTAGGCCAATAATGGACAAGTGCCCATTTGAAGGCTGCTGCCCTGGAACCAGAACCGGAGTCTCCGCTTGGAAGTAGGTTGATGGAAAAGGCGGGGGGGGGGGGGGGAGAGGCTGGAAAACCTCAATGGCTTCATTAAAATTCGTACGCTGACTAACTTGCTTTCTGGAGTAGCCCTTCACGTTGCTGCCAGTGACGTACAAAAGGACCGTGACTTGACAGCCTCAGATTCTTTGGTGCTAAACAGACTGTCTGTGCTTAATCCTTCTAGCAATTACTGTGCTAGGAGAGACAGAGCCAGATTCTAATAAGAGAGAACAAAGCACCCACCACACCGGAACATCGAGCATAACTCTGGGTCATTATCTGGCTGAATTTCAGGGTTCTCAAATTCTGTGTGCCCTCGCGAAGAAGAGAGATCAACACAGATTAGTCCTCAGCTCTGCGTATTCTCCCCAGGCCCTTTCAAAATGGAAAGAGGAAGTTAAAGGAAAGATCGTACTAACTACTATTGACCTAAGCATTTTCCGTGCAGCGGGTATGGCCCCCAAGCGTCTCCACACCAGTCTTCCGCACACTGCAAGGAAACGTGTTAGGAGGGGCTCAGACACTGAACAGCTAGCATGCGACAGAGAATAACAAGTTTGCTTCTGGCATTGAAACAAGCTGTTTGGTAGAGGAGGACAGCATAAACATAGACCATCGGGTTTAAGAAGGAAACTCATCTTTTAATCAGAAACCAACCAAGAATCCCCAAGAGCTCAAGGCTCACTGACAGATGGCGAAATCTTATCTTGGGGGAATTACAAATAGGAATCCATATGCTACAATAGGACGGGATAGTCAATATTTAGCTAGCGTCCTGAGGTCTTCCACAGTGACTCTGAGCTTCTGAGCTGCATTGCACAGGGTACTTGCTAGTCCCCATCACATTAGCTGAACCTACTAACATTTATTATCAATAATCCCCCCTCTTTAGAAAACCACAGCATATAGAGTGACCCTCATTCTACTTATGTAGTCCATTTTGTGTTTTGATCAAGGGGGTTTGTGGGAGAAATCTGCTGGATGCAGAGCTTTTCAGAGGAAGGGGATAGTATGCAAGAAAAAGCATATATATGTATACACACACACACACACACACACACACACACACACACACACACACACATGAAAGGTGGGATGTGGTGGTGTACACCTTTAATCCCAGCTTTTAGGAGGCAAAGGTAGGAGGACTGCTGTGAGTTCAAAGCCAACCTGAGACTATGTAGTGAATTCCAGGTCATCCTGGGCTATAGTGAGACTCTTAAAAAAACAAAAACAAACAAACAAAAAAAGGTGGGAAAGTAAGACATGCTCAGAGGATAAATACTTAAATTTGGCATGTACAAGAGTTCAACTAAGGAAGAAGCAGGAGGCAAAATGGAAAAGACCACTTGGAACCAAGGTAGAAATGGGAGTTTGGGAAAGCTCAGTTTATTGGAGCCCTACTAATGAATACTACACTGTGTATGTGTTATTTTTATTTAATACTTGTTGCAAGGCCCTTAGGAGATGTTCACATTAGTATAGACGAAGAAACAGTGAAGTTCGTACATTCACTGCAAAGCGTTCATATTTTAAATTATTTGATTAATCTCAAATTCCTTGCCCCTACCACTGGACCTTAAACAAGATATTGTTCAAAGGTGGCAACACATAATTAAAGTAGGTTTGTTGTTGTTCAATGTGAAAATGGAACCCAGGGTCTTGCACAAATGAGGAAAGCCCTTACCACTGAACCGCATATACTGTTAGTCCTTTTTTTTTTTTTTTTTTTTTTTGAGACAAAGTCTGTCTGCATAACTCAGGATGAACTTGAACTTGTCTGGCTTTGATCTTATAATCCTCCTGCCTCTGCCTCCAGAGTGTTAGGATTATAGGTGTTCACCACCAAGCCTGGCTTCATTAAGGTTTGTGAGGAGAAAAACACTTTGACAATATTAGCCTGTAGCTGCTACAGTATTCAGTCAAAAAAAAGGTGAGCTGGGAAAAAGTGTGTCTGAAGAACTGACAGAAGACATGGGTTGAATGGCAGAGTTCTCTTCCTTATTAGCAGCATGGCTTTTAAAGTTTCTTTCTCGAAGCCTTATGAATTGGAAATAAGAATGTCTATCTCACAAGTTAGGGGTTATAAATGAAAACAACGTTTATGCAAATGCTTTGTAAGTATAAAACATAATGTAAAATATTTTTTTTAAATCCAAGCATCTTGGCGTCGGTAGTGAAAATATCTCCAAGAGAACTAGAACCCAGGCCCATGTCTTTCGTAGAATCACACTTAAGTGGAGGACTAAGAAAGCTGACCCTTTACTTGTAGGTTGCTTAAGTAGCACCTGCAGGGGCTGGGATTGAAGTTTAGGTTCTTCTGCCACAAAATATCCCCAAGCCTCTAGGTTTCCTTTTAAAATGCTTATTTCGTGTGTCCCTGTGACTGTCCCAACCCTCTCTGGCCCTGTGATGCAATCTTCAAAAGAAAGATGCAGACATCAACCTTCAACACACAGAACTCCATAGACAAAGACAAAATTAAAACCAACCAAATAAAAAACAAAACAGGAATTACTTCTTGGCTTGAAGATGGAAGGCTTAATGGACTTTGTAGTCTGGCCCCAGGTCAGGGTCTCTTTGATAGTAAATGTAGCACTTTCATGTTCAAAAGGAAGCCTTCGTTACATGAAGCCACTGGACCACTAAGACTGTGACTACCAGCAGTGGTTGACCATGGGGTGGGCAACGAATACTAACTATGAAGGGCTTAAAATACCTTAAAGGGCTGGAGAGATGGCTTAGTGGTTAAGATGTTTGCCTGCAAAGACAAAGGACCCAGGTTTGATTCTCCAAGACCCATGTAAGCCAGATACACAGGTGACACATGTGTCTGGAGTTCATCTGCAGAGGCTGGAGGCCCTGGCGTGATCCTTCTTTCTTTCTCTCTATCTTCTTCCTCTCTCCCTCAAATAAATAAATAAACATTATATATATATATATATCACGTCTGGCTATAAAATGTTTTTTTAAAGACTGCCTTTAATTCCAGCACTCAGAATAAGATGGCTGTGAGTTTGAGGCAAGCCTGGGATCACAGAGTGAGTTTTAGGCCAGTCTGAGCTAGAGTGAGTCTCCACCTCAAAAAAAAAAAATTATAAAATAAATGACACAGCTATGACTTAACAGTTTCAGTAAAAGACGTGGTGGCACATGCTTTTAATCCCAGCATTCGGGAGGCAGAGGTAAGAGGATTGCGGTGAGTTCGAGGCCACCCTGAGACTACATAGTTACATAGTTAACTCCAGGTCAACCTAGACCAGAGTAAGACCCTACCTCAAAACAAAACAAAACAAAACAAAAACAAACAAACAAAAAAAAGAGTTTGAGCCAGGGGTGGTGGTACATGCCTTTAATCCCAGCACTCAGGAGGCAGAGGTAGGAGGATCACCGTGAGTTCGAGGCTACCCTGAGACTCCATAGTGAATTCCAGGTCAGCCTGGACTAGACTGAAACCCTACCTTGAAAAACAAAACAAAACAAAACAAAAAAAAAAGAGTTTGAGAAAATCTATGTTTGACCAGTATCAGTTTTCAGGGGAAAGGGACAGTATAGTCCCCCAGCCCCCACCCCTACCGCCACAACATCTAGGAAGAAACTCACATACTGTAGCTTGCCAAGAAAACCATCAAAGGCCCAAGCCTTCCTTAGAGTCAACCCCCATCCACTTAATAAAATAATAAGGGATCACTCACTGAACATCTAAACAAATTGCTAGGACATTACCACAAATAGCTCAGGGGACTGAGCCCTGTGGTGAGTTTCTTCACATGAGCAACTATAGAGAAAACTTTTAGTCTTCGAGAAAAAGAGTATGTGAAAGAGTCTTCTGATAGGAAAGCTTCACTCCATATAGACACAGCACTTTAAGCCGAATAGCTAGACAGAGGCACGAAGCTAAGTCTGCCCTGATCTTGGGGTTCACAGCGTTGCTGCAGGTACGAGGCCATGCCCACTGTGGATTCAGAAGGATGGAAAGACTCGTGGCACTGAGAACGCTCAGATCTCCCTAGTAGTCTCTGTCTAGGTGATGTGAAACTTTCGAGACATTGTCAAATGAAGAAGAAATATAGGAAAATAGAATGTGGAAACCAAACACAGACAATTCTGGAGACCTTATAGAGGTTATATGGTAAAGAAACTTGGGCATGGTCATCCAAGTTTTCTTCTCTCCCTCCCTTCGTCCCCCCCTCCTTCCCTCCCTCTCTCCCTCCCCACCTCTTTGCCTCTCTCTGTCCCTCCATTCTTCACTCTTTGAGACCGTGTCTGAATACACAGCCAGCACCAGCCTGTAACTTGTGATCCGCCCGAGTGCTGGGATTACAACCCTCACTCAGTCTTATGTTCTCTTCTTACCTTTGCAGGTAATCTTGAGGTGAGGAGTTACCCTTTGGCCTTTGGTTCTGCTTTTTGGCAAAGTGTTAGTGAGATTAGCTGAGCAAAAAGTATTTTTGACAGGCAACAGAGAAGGGAAACCTTAGGTATTTTCATCCACCTCTAGGGTGGAGATGAGATGAAGAATCTAATCTGTTCCCATCTCTGGGAGCTCAGCAAAGAGGAACACATGAAACTTCAACGAGTCATTGTGCTCTTTCCGTGACAATTACAGCTCTCTGAAAAGCTGCCTTAGTGCCTTCAAAACAAACTGAGAGTAATGAGACCAAAGGCCTGCAGAGGACGGTACCAGGGGAAAAGGAAGTGACATGGTACAATAACCGAGGACATTCTAACTAGACGCTACCATAATTTGACAATTAAAAAAAAATGCTGGGGGTTGAAGAGATGGCTCAGTAGTTACTAATGACCTGGGTTTGATTCCCCAGTACCCAGGTAAAGCCAGATGCACAAATTGGCACATGCATTTAGAGTTTGTTTGCAGTGGCTGGAGGCCCTGGTGTGCCCATTCTCTCTTTCTTCTTTTATCTCTCCCTCTCTCTCTGCTTGCTATATGTGTGTGTGTGTGTGTGTGTGTGTGTGTGTGTGTGTATGTATCTATCTATATATATGTATCTATCTATCTATATATATATATACACACACATGTATATGTATGTATATAAAGGGTTCTCACTGAAGTTCAGCATAATTTGCAGTAGATTTTTCTATGTAAATTTTGGTAGTACTAGTGTCAATAAGTATGAAAGACCTTTCCAGCAACTAACCGCTATACTTATTGACTATTTAAAGCAGCATGATTTTCTTGTGTTAAACTTGATCAAACATTTAAAAAAAAAAAAAAAAAGAACAAGAAAACTGACTTGCTGCTCTGGCAAAGGAGAGCCAAGAGCTCAAGGAACAGACAACCAAGGCAGCAGTTTGACCCTCTAAACCTGCGAGGCTTGTCCTAAGAAAGGGCCCAGCGAGTGACAGTTGCTCAGGCTTCTTCAGAGTGGAGCTATTCCGTGAGGCCTCCAGGGCCCTGCCGTGGGGAGGCTACTGCAGCCCGGCGGGGCGAAGCCTCTTCAAGGTTTTAAATGAAAAACGTCCACTTAACTTTTATGGGGGATTGTTCCCTAATAATACTCAAGGAAGGAGGTGGCTCTCTTGAGTTTTTTTTCCCCTCTGGGTTGTCTCTTTGCTGACTAAGAAACAAGGGCACAAACCAGGTTTTAGAAAGGGCCCTAGTGGGCCTGATGGAGGAAAAAGGCTAAAGGGCTTAGGTCTTAAGGGGACTACCCCAGGGCTCTTTCTCCTGTGGTTCCTTTTACATGGAAATTAGACAGCAGCTCTCTTCAATTACCACGCTGGGCTGGCCTATGTAAGGCTAGTCACTGTCTGGGGCTCCAGGAAGCAGTGTGGACTACAGCTCACTGACTCCAGCTTGTCTAAGGTCTCTTTCAACTGGAAGCATAAAATGAGGTTGGCAAAAGAAACCAAACCAAACCAAACATGACATGACAGCAACAGGACATCTCTGAACCTGGGCTCCTTGGCTGGAATCTGAGGACAGGACTTCCGGCAGCCCTGACCCAGAGACCTGGTGACTCACCCACCATCCCCTTTACCCTGTCCTTCAGTTCTCCCCACAGTGCTCCCCACACACTCAGGCCACGTTCCCAAGGGTGACTCTGAACCTAGCAACTGCACAAATAGTAGTGGTAACAAAAACACAAACAAAAGCACGATGCTACTATTACTATTAGTATTACTATGCATTGATAATAGCGGACAGTATCACTGAACTCCTGTTACGTGCCAGGTCTTCTAACTGTTATGTGTATGCGTCTAACCAGTTATATAACAACTCCTTGAAGCAGATGTTGACATCACCTTCATTTCGCAGATGAAGAAACGGAGGCGAAGACACAGACCTGCTAGGGAAGTTACTAGGAGCAAATGGCATAGCAATGGATCAGGAGATAGTCCCCTAAAGCCAACACCCAAGGGGGAGGAGACCCCCAAACAGTGGAGCTGGCTCCTGAAGACAGGATACAGTTCCTTAAACACCAGGCTGAACCCAGTAAGCTGGAAGCCAGTGTGTCCACAGACTAAGAGCCCAGAGATAGGAATTCCGCGACCGGCTCCCCACTTCAGCAACAGGGTCAGGTCAACGTCCTGTCTAGAAGACAAGGCCACAGGATGAGATAACTCTAGCGCTTTTCACCTCTGACACTTTACATGAAGGGCTGTGTTCCATAGCGATCCAACAACTGTTTAATTCCCAGGCTTTTTTCTTTTTTTAAAAAAAGGTCTTCATTTCTATTTTAAAAAAAAATTGCATGTTCCCGTGGCCCTGGAATGCCTGCCTCGGGCCCCTCTGGAGCCCTGGGTTATGTGAAAGCGGCTGTGCCAAGCTGGTCCAGGGGCGGGGCTGAGCCTTCCTGGCTGGCTTGTGACATGCTCCTGACGTACTGTGTGGTCAAGGAGCTGGAACTGGGGGGGCTGAACAAGGGCCAAGCCTTGCACTTCAGCTTCCTGACCTGGCAGCCATTCAGAGAGACCCTGCTAAGTGCTATTTCCTAAATACACTCTCTTTTCATAACAATCTTACCACATTGCTTTCCTTTACAAGCGCTCTTAAAAAAGGGAACTGGACTCCTTCTGGTTAATCTACACAGACTACATTTGGAAACCATCAGAAACTGAACTCTAAACAAAACGTTATTAATGTGTTGTAATCTGCCCTCTATGTTGCAGATGAAAAGAAAATGTTTTATAGTTTCAGAGCATACGTTTTAATTGCCTTTTAAGAGTGCATATACTTTTAGTACTTTGTGTTATAAAACTGTAGTATCTGTTTCTTGATAACTGTTGAGTGATCTCAGCTATTTTTATTAGTTCCCCCCCCCCATCCTTTTCTCCCTTTTCTCCTAAACTGCCACCCATGGAAAGTGCCTTTAGATCAGGCTTGATATGAAGCTCACATTTTTGGGATCTTCATTATAAATAGCTTCTTTACAACCTCCACCTCACTACACAACACATGCGCCTGAACACGTCAAGTTCCATAAACGAAGATGGAGTGGGTGGCTGTGTGTAATAACCCAGCCTCACTGGGAACCCAGCAGTCGAGCCTTTTCCCAGTTGCTATTGCTTTTTTTTATGGGGGCCAGATGACCTGCGGAGATCTGATGCTCTTGCTACTTTTCTCAACTGTACAGCCCTGCCCCAAGAGACTAACATATCAGTCATCAGTCCAGAGACTTCCCGGGCAGAGTCTTGGATGTACCAGGATCCAGTCTCTCCAGCAACAAATCCCAAATTCATTAGAGTCAGGCGTAGAGTTAGCAAACTCTCCGCCAGCTTGCCACCAGGCTGACAAATCCCTGGGAAGCCAAGGTCACCTGACAGCATCTGCAATGGGTCCAGCTCTTAGACCAAGACTGGCTCACGGGAATGATGTGGTCTTTCTGGGCTAAAGATCTGCTGGGGCGGGGCCAAGGGAATGAGCATGTTTGGGCCTCTGAATTCTGAGCTGGGGAGCTGCCCTGGAAGGGCCCTTTGGGCTCCCGAGTAGTCCACAGTATCAGAAGTGCCTACAGCTTGGAAGCACCTCAAAGACAGCAACTAGTCAAAAGGCCTCTCTGAGACCATCCAGTATAGGATTAATATTCAAACACCAGGTTCATAGGGTCCTTAGACTATAAAGTGTCTCTTGGAGACTGCATGGTTTAGCACTTGTTTCCAGGTGGGGGAATCTGAACCCAGGATTGGTGGTAACGCACCAAGCCCTGAGGGCTTCCAGGTAACCCGAGTTCAAGCCAGGGTCATGGTTCCTCTGCTGGCTCCCCCCAAACCTCTGTGTGCCCGTCAGTCATCACTGCCAGGAAGGCCTTCAGGGGTCTGAAAACGAGAGGCTGTCACTTTAACGTCACGTTATGTACAATTATTCTCATATCAAACATGAACTCAGAGGTTTCTAAGGATGTGACAGTGCTTCCTCAAAGTTTTCCTGACTGGCTGGATGTCCTGGCTTGGCACGGCAGGGAGGTGCTCAGTTACAGCCTTGGTTCCCTCATCCTCTCCCTTCTCACAAAGTACTGAGGAGTCTTCCAAGGGCTCAGCAGGCCCTGTTCCCACGAGTATGGGAATCCGCGTTGTGAGAGGAAGCGCTTGTTTATAAATCTTAGGTAAGAGTTACTGGAATTTGTATTTTATTCATTTTTATTTTTGGTTATGAGACCAGGTCTCATGTGTAGCCCAGGCTAACCTTAAATTCACTGGGCAGCCAACACTGGTCTCGAACATCTGAGCCTTCTGCCTCCACCTTCCAACTTCTGGGACCACCATCCAGTGTCACCAACCCTGGCTTAGAATTTCTATCTTAAATTAGATTCTCCTTTAAAAAAAAATAACCTTTGACTTTATATATGTACTGATGAAGATAACTAGGAACACTGAGGTCTTATGCTTGTCAAACCATATAGTCATGAAGGCACAGCCTTCTACTTAAGTCCAATCTATGAGCTTTCCTTTCCCTCAACCTGTTCCTAACAACTCCAAGGAAAACATCCTGGGGTCTTAGACATTCCCTGTAGAACAGCCAGCCCATCTCACAGCATCTAGTCTGCAACGGCTGCCACTAGTCATTTAACTAGCTTGTTTTTGGACCCTTTTCAAAATTGCCTTAGTCAATTTCTAATGAGAAATCTCTGGCGCAGGTGACGACTTAATATCCTAGAATATCAAAAGAAAGCTTGAGAAGATTCAGACACCGTTGAGTCCTCATAATTTGTATTGGCAGCTCTATCAGCCGTGTATGGAAAGGCTTTCTCCCTTCTGACAGGTCACAGGTCAAAAGGTAGTAATTATAGAAGCATTAGGAGCCAGGCGCTGTGGCTTGTGAAGGTAACCCCAGCACTTGGGAGGCTGAGACAGGAGGCTTGCTGTGAATTCAAGGCCAGCCGGGGTACACAGTGAGACCCTGTCTTTAAAAACCAACAATTAGCCTGGCACGGTGGTGCACACCTTTAATCCCAGTGCTCGGGAGGCAGAGATAGGAGGATTGCCATGAGATGATTGCCACTTTAAGACTATATAGTTAATTCCAGGTCAGCCATGGCCAGAGTGATACCCTACCTCGAAAAACAAAAACCAAACAAACAAACAAAAAAAACACCATCAAAAATTAGAGCTGGGCATGGTGGCACACAGAGCCGGGAGTGGTGGTAGCTGCCTTTAATCCCAGCACTTGAGAGACAGAGATAGGTGGTATATCATTGTGAGTTTGAGGCCACCCTGAGACTACATAGTTGATTCCAAGTCAGCCTGGGCTAGAAGCTAAGATCCTAACTCAAAAAATCTAAAATAAAATAAAATAAAAACCAAATATTGGGCTGGAGAGATGGCTTAGTGGTTAAGGAACTTGCCAGTAAAGCCTAAGGACCCAGCTTCCATTCCTTATGCATCTGGAGTTTCGTTTGCAGTGGCAACAGGCCCTAGCATACCTATTCTCTCTTTCTCTATCTCAAATACATAACTAAAATATTTTTAAAAATTAAAAAGAAACAAAATTAAAAACCAAAACAAACACCATCACCAGCAAAAAACAGCAGGCGTAGAGCAGCATCATAATGCAATTCCTGCTATCATCATTTCATGAACTCTTATAAAGAACTTGAAAGAATTCTGAGATTCCTGGACTAATATAAGTTGGGGGGGGGATGTTTTCTCTTAGATCAGTTAATGGAAAATGCTTCCAACTCCATAACTTTTGGATTAATTGGCGCTTCTAAAACAAACTCAGCTGCCCTACAGCTCAATGCGGGGACACCAGAAGCCATTTCTGCTGTCATGTCTCTGTGCCTAAAATTTCAGCCTATGTTTTTTGGGTGTGTTTCATGACCTTTTGTGCTAGCAAATAAGCCTTGGGAGGATTAACAGTAACATTTCTCATCCCAGTTTAAGGAGTGCTCTGCTCTGGGACCATCGAAAAACAGGTCAGGACTGAGCCAAAAACCAGTGTAGTGATGCACATTACTTTAAGGTCCTTCTCTTAAAAATAAATCTTAACGGGAGTAACAGAGGGAAGAAGAAAATATACGAATCTAAATAAGGTCCTAGAAGAATGAACTCTTATGCTCCCAATATTTGCAAGTATACTTTGTGGTGTGGGTACTGGGGATGGAACCCAGGGCTTTGCAAATATATCTGGTGATGGTGGTGGGGGCAGTACTGGGGATGGAACCGAATGAAGACTTTTTGCTTGCAAGCAAGCACTCACCAACTAAATGGTATCTCTAGCCCTCAGAAGTATATTCTTTCTTTCTTTCTTTTTGTTTGTTTCGAGGTAGGGCCTCACTTTAGTCCAGGCTGACCTGAAACTCACAGCAATCCTCCTGCCTCTGCCTCCCAAGTGCTGGGATTAAAGGTGTGTGCCACCATGCTCGACTCATAAGTATATTTCTTACACATGGACATACTATTGCAAATTTATTTCCTTTTTCCCTTTTGATTTTTTTTCAAGGTAGGATCTCTCTCTAGCCAAGGATGACCTGGAATTCACTATGTAGTCTCAGGGTGGCCTTGAACTCACAGCGATCCTCCTACCTCTGCCTCCCAAGTGCTGGGATTAAAGGCGTGCATCATCATGCCTGGTTTTAAATTACTTGATCCATACATCTAAAGTTCTCACTCACTATATCCTATGTCCCTAATATGGACTACATAGAATATTCAATGAAGCCCTGGGATCGTATGTGTTTAAGAGTCTGAAAACCAGGCTATCAGGATTGATCATCTGCCTGCCCCAAAACAGGCTAGATCAATTCCCACAGGGCCAGGCCCCTAGAATGAGCATTTAGGACTGAGGTCACTGCCACTTCCTCCCTGCTGAGGAAGCACAAACCAGGCGCATTCTCACCACATGGCCTCTGCCCTCTGATCTTATATCTCACTCTTTCTCCCAAGGTCTGAGGCTCTGTGGGAATTCATGCCAGGCTGGGGTTTGGACCCTCAACTGTTGGTAGCTTTCTAAGTTGTTTTCTTTGAAAGGTCCTGGGAAATAGCCTGTAATCATCATAGGAATGTGTCCTTCCATCCTTCCATCTTTCTTCCTTACTTTAATATATCTTTGAGACAGGGACTTACCATGTAACTCAAGCCTGGAACTTTCTATGTAGCCTAGGTTGGTCTTGAACTCAAGATCTTTCTGGGTGCTGGGATTATAGGCTTTGCACCACAATGCCCAGCCTTTTTTTTTTTTTTTAAATTAAATACTTTTGCTTGTTTTAAAGCAATATCAGCTACAATTCACAAACCTGTTCCTTTACTCAGGAGCAAAGAACATTAAGAGAAATTATGGTTAATCACCTAATGCAATTCAGAAGCAAAATCAGGCCTTTAAATACCTCAGTTGTCACAAGGACCCCCAAAAGAGTACTAATTACAAAGAGATTGAAATGTCTTAGATTTTGTCAATTTCCTTTAGGGTTTTGATGGGGGGGGAAAGGAGTCAAGAAGCGCCCAGAAAGACAGAAAGCTCGCCAAAAGAAGCTAATTCAAAAGAGCTTTCCAGGTCAACATCCAAACCAGAAAGATGTGGAAAAATCCAGAAAAGCATCCTAACAAAACATCCCAGCACAGCACCCTCAACTCCCTTTGTTGAACCCACAATGGGGGAGAGCAGAGTTCCAACGTGACAGCCGTTTAAAGCAGCAAGTTGCAACCATAAGTGTAGGTCCTCTCCCAACATTATTTTCTTTGGGAAAATTACATGGATGGGTAAGGAAGCAAATCCAAGAGGACTACAGTTGACAAGTACTGAGGCCTGAGAAGCCACATGGAATCTAGAGGTATGGACGGTTGGCAGACAGGAGGGATCCAACGGTATCACCCAAAGTGGCTGGGACCTCTTGCCGGCGTCAGGTAGAGAGAGTATGCTGTTCTGTATTTGCAGGACTGCTCAATAAAATTTTACTGCCAAGGAAAAGGAGAAACATCTGCTCCAGTCAAGAGCAGCTGTGGTCAGCAATCAGGCAGTTGGTACATGGCCAATGCTGCTGTTGCTGGTAGGTGGTATTGTGGTCACCAGTAATTACTTTGGAGAATTTCATGGAGTCAAGGATAACTAAATGGACAAAGAACATTTTATTTTACTTTCTATCTTTAGCTCAAAAGCAAAAAAAAAAAAAAAAAAATCATGACATGTTGTACAGAAATCAGAAGCCCGACACAGTTCATATTCTTCATGGTAGAATTTGTATGTATTTTAAATGATATGTGCTTAGTAAATGACCTCTCAACTCATCATTTCTGACTGAACGGTTCCTATGGACTGCATACATCCATTTTTTAAGTGTTTTTTCTTCTTCTGAAAGACCTGATAGACTACTGTCAAAAAAAATGTGAAGATTATACTTAGTAAATCAATAAATGGTTCAAGCTTTTGAAAACGTCAAGTTTATATATCTTCAAAGTTAAATGATTCTACTCGGAGTCAGCAGTGCAGTGTAAATTACTCAGCTGTGATAACTTTTCATGGAGCCATGACTGTCAGAAAGTAGCAGCTAAATTAATATATACTATACTTGAAAAATTAAACACTTGGGAAATAACCTTTTAGCCACTGGAAAATGACTGAGTCTAAGACATTTCAATCAAGTTAATTTCAGCACCAAAGCAATACATTTTTTCCCACCAGAAACTATATGAAAGAAACAAATTAAACAAAATGGGTCTCCGAATGTTGGGATAACATCAGGCTCAAGGAAAAGGGCATGATTGCTTGTCAATTAGGTTATTTCACACACACATTCTTTCATTTTAAATCATGTCAAGGCTGAATGGTTGGTGTTATATTAAAATGAAAGCATGACTTGCATTTTTAAAAAGAGAAAGAATTTTTTCCCCCATTCTTCTGGGTCTTGCTTCCCAGACTAGGTTTAATATTTGAGTTCAAATGATCCTCCTGTCTCAGCCTCTCCTAGCTAGGACTACGGGCCTGTGCCACTGCATGGGGCTCAGAATCTGTCTGGTTATAAAGAGCACTAACCTGCAAAAATGGGTATAATTCAGCTACACAGGCTCCCATGAGGCCTTACCTGGTGAGCCATGGCTAGAATGTTCTAGTTTCTGTTCTCCTTAGCCTACCCTGGAGCCTCAGGGCTCCCAGAACACATTAGGGTAGTCTTGGAAGTAGAATGAGAAGCCAAAGACAACAATTTCAACCTATTTTCTTTTTTAAAAAATATGTTTATTTATTTGTTTATCTGAGAGAGAGAAAGAGGCAGAAGAGAGAGAGATAAAGAGAGAACAGGGAATGCCAGGGCCTCTAGCTACTACAAACAAACTCCAGACACAAGCGCCCCCTTGTGTATCTGGCTTACAAGGGTCCTGGGGAATTGAAAAGGAATCCTTTGGCCTTGTAGGCCAATGCCTTAACCTCTAAGCCATCTCTCCAGCCTCTTCAACCTATTTTCAACATATTCCTGACCTGGCCTCCTCCAGCATTCCACGGCAGACAGATCAGCTCTGGGGTCATGGTAGCAATAGGGCTCTCCCAGGACTGAAAAGAATCAATGTGTGAGGCAGGTCAAACAGGCCTCAGCCCTTCCTTCACTGGGAGACCTTGGTTTGGTCCCTTGAATCTCCAGAGCTTTAGTTCTTTCCATGTGACAGAGGAGAAGAAATTCTAGGTTTTGCCTTGGGCCGAAGTCCACATAGACCCTAAAGAGCTGCCCCATCAGCCCACCTGCCTACCCTAGTGTCTTTGCAGAAGGTGGGAAGGGGCATGCATGGTCTTCTCTTGGTTTCACTGTCAGTAAGACCTTCAGATCATGAAACAGAAGAACTAAATGTAGATGTTTCTTTAGGAGCTGCTTCCCTACGAGTGCAGCATCACATAGTTGTCAGCATAATACCCGCTGTTGGAAGTCACTGAATGCCAGGCACAGAGGAGGACCTCTACAACTTGATTTGTGCACATAAAATTTTCTACTAGAGAGAAAAACTGATTGACACCAGATGGCTTAGGGACAACTCTTTTTTTCCTCTTTAAAATAAGAAATTTTATATAGATCAATAATATTTGATTAAACACTTCCTAAAGTTACAGTGTGTTATGCCACATTTTGAAAGATGAACAGTGAAATCACAAATGATGCCAATTATAGTACAATCTACAAAATGTGTTCCTTCTCTATATAGTCTCCATGCCCTTGTTTGAGACAGGGTTTCATATAGCCCAAGCTGATTTCCAACCTGCTCTGCAGCTGAGGATGACCTTGACATTCTGAATCTCCCGCCTCCATCTCCCAAGTGCTGGGAGTATAGGGCACGTGCCACCATCAGCATTCTGCTAACTGGACTACATGACTGGTCCTGACATCGGTAGTATTCTTTTTAGGCTTAAAGTAATTACCATGTTAAAAGTCACCTCTTAGCTGGGCGTGGTGGCGCACACCTTTAATCCCAGTACTTGGGAGGCAGAGGTAGGAGGATCACCATGATTTCAAGGCTACCCTGAGACTTCATAATGAATTCCAGGTCAGCCTGAGCTAGAGTGAGACCCTACCTCGGAAAACCAAAAAAAAAAAAAAAAAAAAGTCACCTCTTAGCACTGGAGAAATGGCTCAGCAATTAAAGCACTTGGCTGCAAAGCCAAAGGACCCAGCTTCAATCCCCCAGAACCCACTTAAGCCAGATGCACAAAGGGGCACATGTGTCTGAAGTTCGTTTGCAGCAGCTAAAGACCCTGGCGTGCCCCTTCTCTCTTTCCCTCCTCCCTCTGTTTCTCTCTCAAATAAATAAATAAAAATAGAAAAAAAATTTTAAGTCTCCTCTTACTTCTAGACAGGTAGCTAGCAGTTACTCTTTTTGCTGAAGTCTCTGGTAGACAATGTTCCAGGCATTGAATGGTACTGTATGAAGCAACCAGGTAAATGAACACCTTGAAGGTCAGAACAGCCGTGCTCACTGGCCTTGATTCAGTCACATAGCACGCCCTCTCAGACATATCTCAGTTTCCTGTTCTGTTCTGTTTGTGGTACTGGGGATTAAACCGAGTTCCGCACGTATACTAAGTGAATGCTCTACCATGGAGGTGCATCCCCAGCTCTGTCTTCTGCACTTCCTGTGTTACAACTATGGAGAAGTCCCCGATCAAGGACAAACTCAATTGAAATGAGAATTCACAGGTCACTGAAGTTGGGTCTGGTGGCCTATTCTTGGTGGATTTTCATGGAAAATAATTCCTTATCTAATAAGCAACTGATAAAGTATTAACAAATACCTTGGGCTACAAGATATGAAATTATAAAGTTCTCAATAAGAATTGGAAATTGAACTATTAATTCATACTATGCAGAACAATCAACTCAAAGTATGAGATTCTAACATATGACCTGAAATACAAACTCCAACAAAAGCATAGGGGAAAAGCTTCTGTTATTGATGCTGGTGATTTCTTGGTTAAGATGGCAGAAGCACAGGCAACAACAGAATTTATTATTCTTATTTTGAGCCCAACCCAACAGACTGGCCTTTTCTATGCGAGAGAGTGAGCAAGTGAGAGAGAAAGAATTGGTGCACCAGAGCCTCTAGCCACTGTAATTGAATTCCAGACATGTGCGCTGCCTTGTGCGCATGTGCAACCTTGCACACTTGTGTCACCTTGTGTGTCTGGTTTACGTGGGATGTGAAGAGTCAAACATGGGTCCTTAGGCTACTCAGGCAAGCAGCTTACTGCTAAGCCATCTGTCCAGCCCCAACGACAGAATTAAAAACATATATATTAAACTAAAAGCGTTTTGGAAGAACGGCTGTTGTGGTTTGGTTGTTTTGTTTATTTGTTTAAGCAGAATTCTGTTACGTAGCCCAGACTGGCTGCAACCTTGCAGCTGCCTGCTTCAGTGTTCTTCGTGCTGGAGCTGCAGGCATATGCCGCTGTGCTTACTTCTTCCCTGTATCTCAGTGCTCTGGAGAGCAAAGCCAGTTGATGGTGAGTTCAAGGCTGGCCTGGATTACAAAGTGAGACACTGTTTTTTTAAAAAAAAGCTGCACTGGAGAGATGGCTTAGTAGTTAAGGTACTTGCCTACAAAGCCAAAGGACCCAGGTTTGATTCCCCAGGTCCTATGTAAGCCAGATACACAAGGTGGTGCATGTGTCTTAAGTTTGTTTGCAGTGGCTGGAGACCCAGGCGTGTCCATTCTTTCTCTCTCTCCCCCTCTTCTCTCTCTCTCAAATAAGAATAAACATAAAAGATGTTGAAAAAATCAAAACGGAGGCTGGGGAGATGGCTTAGCGGTTAAGGCATTTGCCTGCAGTCTAAGGACCCTGGTTCAATTCCCCAGTACCTACATAAGCCAGATGCACAAGGTGATGCCTGTGTCTGGAGTTGGTTTGAAGCGGTTGGAGGCCCTGGCATGCCCATTCTGTCTCTTTCTCTCATAAGTAAATAAATAAAATATTACAGAAAATCAAATCGAAATAAACAACAACAAAACAAGCCAAGTCAGGTGTGGTGGCATAAATCTTTAATCCCAACACTCAGGAGACTGAGGTAGGAGGCTGCTATAAGCTTGAGGCCAGCCTGAGACTACCCAGTGAATTTCAGGTCAGCCTAGACAAGAGTGAGACCATACTTTGGGGTTGGGGGAGCCAACAGGGAAAACAGAGAAGCATTAGGAGGCATTAGTCAGAAGGTACAAAAGTTTGGTTATAAGAACGGGGGATGTGGGCTGGAGAGATGGCTTAGCGGTTAAGCGCTCACCTATGAAGCCTATGGACCCCGGTTCGAGGCTCGGTTCCCCAGGTCCCACGTTAGCCAGATGCACAAGGGGGCACATGTGTCTGGAGTTCGTTTGCAGAGGCTGGAAGCCCTGGCGCGCCCATTCTCTCTCCCTCCCTCTATCTGTCTTTCTCTCTGTGTCTGTTGCTCTCAAATAAATAAATAAATAATGAACAAAAAAAAAATTAAAAAAAAAAGAACGGGGGATGGCAGGTCATGGTGGTGCATGCCTTTAATTCTAGCACTGGGGAGGCAGAGGTAGGAAAATCACTGTGTGTTCAAGGCCAGCCTGAGACTACATAGTGAATTCCAGGTCAGCCTAGGCTAGAGCAATACCCTACCTCAAAAACAAAAACAAAAAAACAAACAAAAAAACAAAAAAAAAAAAACCAAAAAAACCCAAGAAGTAGAACTGGGGATATAATTCAGTGGTAGAGCATTTGCCTAGCCTGTACAAGGTCCTGGCTTTAATCTCCTGTACCAAAACAAACAAACACCATCACCAAAAACAAATCTGAACTGGGAGATAGCTCAGCATTTAAAGGAACTTACTTGAAAAACCTGTTGGTTTATGTCTGCAGTTCATTTGTAGCAGCAAGACACCACCATGTGCTTGTTCTCTGTCTTTCTCTTGCTCATGCTCTCTCTCTCTCTCAAATAAATAAAAATATTTTTAAGCCAAGTGTGTGGTGTCTCATGCCTTTGATCCCAGCACTTGGGAGACACACCATTATGAGTTCAAGGCTAGCCTGGGACTATAGAATGAATTCCAGGTCAGCCTGGGCTAGAGTAAGACCATATTTCAAGCCCTCAAATTATCTATCTATCTATCTATCTATCTATCTATCTATCTATCTATCTACAGATATAGATATAGATGTAGATGTAGATGTAGATATAGATATAGATAGATAGATTATGTATGTATAGATAGAAAAAATATATACATACATACATACATATAGCAAAGATGAGTAATTCCTGCAGGTCTCCTGTTAATAATTTTTATTTAATGATGTATATCTAAATAGTAATTTATTTTGCTCTATATCTGTCTATATAGTAAAGAGGGCCAGAGGTAACTTGGGTTTTCTTATTATTTTTTAAAGTTTTGTTTATTTGTTTGTTTATTTTTATTTATTTATTTGAGAGCAACAGAGAGAAAGAAGGAGTCAGAGAGAGAGAAAGAGACAGATAGAGAGAGAGAGAATGAGCGCACCAGGGTCTCCAGCCACTGCAAACAAACTCCAGACACGTGTGCCCCCTTGTGCATCTGGCTAACATGGGTCCTGGGGAATAGAACCTTGAACAAGGGTCCTTAGGCTTCACAGGCAAGCAATTAACCACTAAGCCATCTCTCCAGCCCATTTTTTTGCTTTTTGAGGTAGGGACTCACTCTAGGCCAGGCTGAGCTGGAATTCACTATGCAATCTCAGGGTGTCCTTGAAGTCTTGGTGCTCCTTCTACCTCTGATTCCTGAGTGCTGGGAATAAAGGCGTGCACTACCACACCCAGCAAGAGGAAACTTCTGACTGTGATGAACAGATTTATTCTTAAACTGTGGGTCACAATCCCTCGGGGGTTGCATGGCTGAGTGTGGGAGTTGTGGAAATTTTGGCAACATTAAGAGGTTTTTGAATATGCAATGACCAAAACTTAATTCAAAATCAAATGTGTAGTGAATCCAAGGTATTTCTGGCAGCATTTGCCCACAATGCATGGTGCAATTTCACAGTAGCCCCAGTTCTGGCCACACAACACGTGCTGTGTATGCTGGCACCCCATGCCACGCCAAGAGTGCTGCCTGAAACACCCAGCTCGGGTTTGGGACTATTGTGTTATGAACTGCAGTGTATTTGCTGTACGAAACAAAGCTCTCTGTTCATACAGATGCATAATGCTTTCATTATGGAGAAAAAAACTGTAACGATTTGGGTGTAGGGTTAGGACAGAATTTATAACAAGTTCTGAAATGGCCCCAAAGTTATTTTTGCCATTTTGTAGTATGCATTTATGTGAACTGGCATTATCAGAATTGGTAATTATAAAATCGAAATGTTGGGATGAAGAGATGGCTGCGTAGTTCAGGCACTTGCCTGCAAAGCCTAATGACCCAGGTTCAATTCCCCAATACTGATGTAAAGCCAGATGCACAACGTGGCGCATGTATCTGGAGTTCCTTTGCAGTGGCTGGCACGTCTATTCTCTCTGTCTGTATCTCTTCTCTCTCTGCTTGCAAATAAATAAATAAATAATGATAACGATGTTTAGATAAAATCAAAATGCTGATCATCTCTGAAAAGTACTATAGATGGTCTACATATGCAGGATCAAACATCTAGTCAAGATTTAATTTTTTATGTAAAAATAAGCACATTCATCTCATTTAGTAGGAAAATTTGGTTTATTTTTGTTTTGTTTTGACCTAAGGTCTCATATAATCCAGGTTAGCCTCAAACTTGCAATGTAGCTGAGGCTGACCTTGAACCTCTCACCCCCCTGCCTCCATCTCTTGAATGGTGGGATAATAGGCACATGTGGGGCTGGAGACCCAATCCAAGGCTTCATTCATGCTTGACAATCATTCTACTAACTGAGGTACATCCCCAGCCTGCTTTCATCTTTAACAAATTAGAAAATTACATGTATATCAAATAACTATTTAAATTTTATAATTTATTATCAGTGAATAATTTGCATGCATTTTTTTGAGGTAGGGTTTTGCTCTATTCCAGGCTGACCTGGGATTCACTATGTAGTCTCAAGGTGGCCTCAAACTCACAGACATCTTCCTACCTCTGCCTCCTGAGTGCTAAGGCTAAAGGTGTGCACCACCATGCTGGGCTGTATACATATCTTGTTTTACATGTTTTAAATTATTTGCAAGCAGAGAGACAGAGAGACGGAAAGAATGGACTGCCAGGGCCTCCAGCCACTGCAAACGAACTCCAAATGCATGCGCCACTGAGCATCTGGCTTTATGTGGGTACTAAGGAATCAAACCGGGGTCTTTAGGCTTTGTAGGCAGGCAACTTAACTGATGAGCCATCTCTATAGCCCCCTTGTATACATTTTTTATAAAATATTTTTTGAACAGTATTTTAAAATATTTTTATTTATTAATTTGAGAGAGAGAGAGAGAGAAGCACATGGAGAGAGAGACAGATAGAAAGAGAATGGGTGCACCAGGGCCTTCAGCTGCTGCAAATGAACTCCAGATGTATGTACCACCTTGTGCATCTGGCTTCCATGGGTCCTGGGGAACGGAACCTAAGTCCTTTGGCTTTGCAGGTAAAAGCCTTAACACCTAATCCATCTCCCCATCCCAACATATTTAGTGTAACTATATATGAACCCAGGATCTCATATAAATTTCTTGAACAGTGAGTGGGAAAAGTTTAAGAAGCCCTGGTATAGAGTTTGAGTGAGTATTTCTCCAAACTCAACAAGTTACCTACTTTAATATGTACAACTTTATACACGGGCAGTGGGGATTTTTGAGTTTTTGGTTTTGTTCTAAAGATTATATTTGGAGCCGGGGGCATGGTGGTGCACCCCTTTAATCCCAGCACTCGGGAGGCAGACAGAGGCAGGTAGATCACTGTGAGTTCAAGGCTACCCTAAGAGTACACAGTGAATTCCAGGTCAGCCTAGGCTAGAGCAAGCCCCTACCTTGAAAAACAAAAAACCAACAAAAATGATTATATTTGGTAGAAAATGCAGTGTGATGATAGTAAGAAATCAATAACCTCTATGGAACAGTGACCAACTGTGATTACTAATCCTTTAGATCAACATTGGCTCAGAAAAATTAGAATAAACATCTAATCAAAAAGCAGGCTCAACACTCAGAGCCTCTGAATGTAAACTCCACCCTAGCTTCTGAATCTCAGGCTCTCTGCAGCCTATAAGATTGCAATTATAGGTTCTTCTTTATTTTTTAAGGTTCTTTTACTATGACAATTTTTTCCAAAAAAAATTATTTTTTGCATTTGGTGAAGTTCTTCTAATTGGAAGGGTCTAGGAACTACAGACAATCAGTACGGATACCCTTCTCATGGCTAAAGCACTACAGTTAGAGGAGGCTTAGAGTCCTAGCAACGTGAACCCACTAAAGACCTGGTATAAAACAGACTTAACAGTTCGAACCACCTTGAGAAATGTCTCCATGAAGGCTAGCCAGGGCTTTCTGAAGGTTTCCTTGGGGATCCCAATGCTTATTTCTTGGATAAGGAGAGTCACTCTGACCCTAGTCATATGTCTAACCGAGGAATGATTCTCTTCTCATAAGCAAACAAAGACACTTTTACTCAACACATTATTTTGTGTTAAATGCTGTTAACAGAGGGAAAAATTCAAGTACAAGTTATAAACATCTTACCTCTGAGTTATTATTTTTATTAAGCATACTGAATTTTACTTCCCTTTCATCATTAACACCAACAGTTGGCTGGGTTGAGGAATGCACATTAGTTGCATGGCATGAAACAAGGAGTGAACCACAGAGCCAGAGACACGTAGGTGCCTGGTGGTCAAACAGGGTCATGCACTGGCGTTGTCACCTGCTCAGCTTCCTATCAGCCTATAAATCAGGGGCAACAACACATTCCTCACTGACTTTTGGTTGGAATCACATTCAAATGATCCAGTCTCCAAATCTACCAATCCCCCCCCCTCCCCACTGGGAAGGTACTGAGGGTCCTCAAAGAAAGCCTTGCACTGTAACTGCTCTTGGGTTCTTTAGAAAGATAGGGGATGTGAAGTGAGAACTGAGTGGGAGGGAGCAGGTTTCTCATGGCAAGAGTACCTTCATGTCCAAACAATGGAAAATTCCCAAGTAAGAGTGGCATATTGAAATCTAATTAAATGCCCAAACTATTTTTGCCTTTGACTTTTATCAAAACCATTTTAAGAATAACCACCCTTGGTACCTTTTATGAATGTTTCTTTTCTTAAGGGGAGGTTTGAGTTAAGATATACTTCAGTGTGTTTAAAGTCATTTTAAAAGAAATAGACCTGCCGGGCGTGGTGGCGCACGCCTTTAATCCCAGCACTTGGGAGGCAGAGGTAGGAGGATCACCATGAGTTCGAGGTCACCCTGAGACTACATAATGAATTTCAGGTCAGCCTGGGCTAGAGTGAGACCTTACCTCGAAAATCCAAAAAAATAAAAAAGAAAGAAATGGGCCTGCTAGTTAAAAGTCTCAATGATGCTAGTAAATAAATATATTTTAGTTAATAAGATAAAAATCAGTTTTAAATTTCTAAGGATATATTAACTAATAGGATCTTACAATGTCCAGGCTGAACTCCTGGGCCCAAGTAATCTTCCTACTTCAGCCTCCCGAGTAGCTAAGTCTATAGGCATGTACTACTGTACCCAACTCAAGCTGACTTTTGCTTTTATTGAGACAGAGTCTCATTTAGTAGCCTAGGCTGGCCTCAAATTTATAACCCTCCTGCCATACCCTGAAAGCTGGGATTAGAGGTATGCACCACCATCCCTGCACTGGTATATCTTAATGAGTATTAGCTCATTTTGTTCCTTTTGAAAGGAGTATGTGCTTGAGCCAGAGAAACCTGGGTGCAAAGCTTGTCCCTACCACTTAAGGGCTCTGTTTTCTCATCTATGAAACAAAGATACTGTTCTATGTGACAGGATTAGAAACTTGTAAGGATAAGAAACCACACCTATGGGCTGAGCCCAAGCTCAGAACCCCAGACTCCACATAAAAATCAGAAACCTTGGCTGACTTCCTAATCCCAGCATGCCAACAATGAGAGGGGCAGCAGAGACAGGAGAATTTCCTGGGTGCTCGAGCCACCTCAGCTTGCCTGGGGAACACATCACAGTGGGCAATAAGGAGAAGAGACCCTGTGTCAAACACGTTAGAAGGTACAGTCAGCCCAGAAAGCTGTCCTTTGGTCTCCATCTGCACACATGCTACGGTACATGTGCACCCGCACTCACAGCCATGAGCACGCACCCATGTGCATGCACACACACATACACTATGGTAAATGTGCATCTGCACTCACACCCATGAACACATACACATGCGCATGCACACACACACACACACACATGCTATGGTTCATGTGCACCTGCTCTCACACCCATGAGCACACACACATGCGCACACACGCACACACACACACACACACACACACACACACGCTATGGTTCATGTGCACCTGCACTCACACCCATGAGCACACACATACACATACTGAAAGACAAATGTTAAAAACCCCGTGCATAAGATGCCTCTATCAGAACAGACATGCGGTGAGGTGGTTCCCTCCATGCTCACTGCTCGAGGCGCTCAGTCACAGATCCCAGACACCTAGAACATGCCTTCACCTGCACTCAAATACCCGTCACCTGGCGATTGTGCCTCCACCCATACAGAACCCCAAATGAAGTATGTTTCCTACACATATTTAATATTCAAGCACAAGACTCATAGGACTGTGAACTTTCACTGCAAGATTGGCAGCTTCACATACTTGTGTTCTTAAAAAAATATTTGCATTTAAAAGGCCAAGTGGTAAAACCGTCTGATTAAAATAGTAATAAAAAAGTAAACATTAACCACCTACCATTTCTACTTTGGCCCTTACTATTACATGCGGTATCACCCCCAGAATAAGTTGCACTTTAAGACATTTTAGGATTATCTTGATTAAAATCTTTAAGTTCTTAAATTTAAGTAGGAAAAAGCTAATCTCCCAAAGCCAAGTTTAATACTTTTAGCATGATCTAGATCTTAACAGTTGCATGTTATCCTCTGCTACTCCTGAAAGAATAACACACTGAAACATAATCACCTAGAGTAAATGAAGTCCTCTTTCTGTATTAATCTTAGAACCATTGATAAAATGCAAATGATTAACATCAGGTAGCGAGAGTTACTCATCACTAGACCTCCAAATTCCAATAGCCTTGTAGGACAGGAAAAGCTTCTCTCTACAACTTTAGTATCTTCTCCGAGAATCTTAGAGCTGTGTGCAGCTAGAGGCTTTGCAAACTGAGTAAAACCAAAGGGCAAATCCAGAAATCTACAGAGCAACAGTCAGTACTTAAAACCCAGGCTTTCCTCTGGGGCAGTTACTATCTTTGATGGTGCCATCAGTGAAAACTAAGACCTGTTCTCCAAGTTCAATGTGCAAAGACTTGTCTTAACCTAAGCTCAACTAAGATGTTAGTGCCAGTGAGCTGCCACTGTCTGTCCTATGGTGGCCTGATTTCCATTCTCTTCTGCTTTCCTGTTTCAAAAATGATAGGACCAAGGCTACAGAGATGGCTAAGCAGCTAAAGGTGCTTGCTTGCAAAGCCTGCTGGCCTGGGTTCGATTCCCCAACACCAACATAAAGTCAGATGCAAAAAGTGGTGGTGGTGCAAGCATATGGTATTCAATTGCAGTGGCAAAATACAACACACACACACACACATCAATAAAAGTATTTTTATATTTAAAAAAAGGAGGGACCAAATCAGCTCCAAAGAACTGTCAACCCCGGCCTGTCTGAGGCTCAGAGGAGACCCTGGCATAGAGGCATGCACTATTGCTTTAATGGCTAAAAATGTCCAGTGATAAATTTAAAAACCTTAAGTTTCCAAGCATTTGGACTTATTTGCTTGTCTCGACTATCTGCGATATCCATTTCGATTTCTGCTATTTCTAGCCACGAAGCCATCACAGGAGGTTGGCCTCAGGGCCATGGGAGGAAATCAGGCTTCCACCTCTGGGACACACGTTTCAGTGCTTATGTCTGACTGACCCTGCCAATCACCCCTTCCAGAAGCCACAGCCTGGCTTACAATAACAGAGTATATCAAAGAGGACAGGAAAGAAAACAAGACAGTGGCAAGGTCAGCAGAGGATAAGAATATGGTGAGGAGAACCTGCTAGAAACCAGGAAGTGGACAGCCATATACTAATGGTATCAGATGTGTTTTTCAGAGAGGCAAGGCCATAAAAGGTACAGATCTGTTAAAGTCGGCTCAGTCCTCCCATAAAAGTCACTGTGAGGAGTAACCATTGAGGGCACACTGTCTACTATGATGATGGTCCAAATGAAATATTCTTAGAAAATATTTTATTTATGTATGTATTTAAGAGAGAGACAGACAGAATGGGCATGACAGGGCTTTCAGCTGCTGCAAACGAACTCCAGACACATGGGCCACCTTGTGCATCTCGCTTACATGGGTCCTGAGGAAGTCATCTAAGTCATCTCTCCAGCCCCTAAAAGACATAAATATTCTTGTTCCCAGGAATCTACTGCAACCCATATGTTCAAACCAATTCAGGGTGACAGTCACTGTAACTGTGCCTCCTCCAATGTGGCAATCACCCATGTTAGGTTATTATTTTACCATCATCCAACTCAAAAACAGCAATGATCCATAGGCCCTGCCTCCACAGAAAAATGTGCCTAGTCCCTCTGTGTTATGATCTTGAACTCAGCAAATCTACAAGGAACAGGCTCACAGAGAGTGGTATTGAAAGGCCAAGGTCTAAAGTCAATCTAGGTTTAAAATATCAGTTATGGGCTATGTGGACCGGGGAAAGTAAATATGTTTCTTTGAGCCCCTTAGAGAATTAAATGCCCTGACACAAAGTCAATTACAGATACATATTAACGTATTAAAGACAGCTATGTCCAAAAAGAAAGATAACTCTTAAGGGTTTTGTGGTTTACAAATCACTACTCCCTTACGCCTGGCATTCTGAGACCTCTAGCTACAGTCTCACTCCTCAGCCTTTTCTTTTATTTTTTTAAAATTTTTATTTTTTGGTTTTTCGAGGTAGGGTCTCACTCTAGTCCAGGCTGACCTGGAACTCACTATGTAGTCTCAAGGTGGCCTCGAACTCACGGCGATCCTCCCACCTCTGCTTTCCGAGTGCTGGGATTAAAGGCGTGCGCCACCACGGCCGGCTTCTCAGCCTTTTCTTACTACTTCCCTACGCTCATTCTCCATCTTTCTTGCCTCAGCCCCTTCGCTAATGTTGTGCTACTGCCTAACAGCAGCTTTAGAGCCACTTGTGAGGGTCAAAGTCAGCGCAAATGACCATGTCCTCTACCCTACTAAATCTGCTCATAGTCTTTTGTAACATTTTCACAAGTGGTCCTTTTATACCATCTGTAATGACCGATTGCAAAACACAGAGTACATAGCACAGGGCTATCTCCTCAGTAGCACTTAATAAATACAGGTAATGGAATAAATAAGGAACAATTATTCTTCCTCCGATACGGGGACAACTTGCCTGTACCTTGCTACTTTCCTATAAAGTATCACCAGGAAAATGACCTTGCCTCCTTGACCCTGGCAGGACGGGATGCCAGCAATCTGAGCTATGATAGTTGGCACTGTTCTCTTTGCACCCAAGGAGTTAAATGGAGTTGTGAGGAGATAAAAATCTCTGGTTTTATTGTTTAGCGGAGCAGCCTGACAAACGAAGATCCAGCTGCAATTGGAACATTCCAGGCTCCTAAGGCGCCAAGTTTTACTAACTATAATTTAACTGGTCCAACTGCTGCAGTCCAAATTCTTGTTTGGATAATCAGCCTTTGTTTGAATATGTTCACAAACAGCACAGGCTAGTATTAGCCTCTGGGTATGTCATGTGAGCTGATTACCCTGCGGCTCCCAGTAGCAGAGAGTCATACACAGAGGAGATTATTTTCCTGGTTATTACTGTTACACTAACATATAATCAGTCCTTCCCCCTCCCCCAAGTCTGCATATCTCTCCGATGGCCTCTGCTAGCCCATTCCCATTCTCTCTCTCTCTCTCTCCCCTTTTCCTCTTTCTCTCCCCCCTCTCTCTTCAAAAGTCTTCCAAGTTCAAATAAAGTTGAAAGGTGAAAAGGTCACAAAAGTTTCATGGCTGTGGCAGCTTAGAGAGAGGTAAGGACTAGCTGGGGTCTCGGCACTCAACAGTCACCCAAGACTCGAGACTCTCATATTTCACTGTACTTGAGCAGTCCACAGTTGCCTTGACACAGTCTGTTTGAAATGAAATTAAGCTCCTTGTTAATAAATTTTAACATAATAGAATAATAACTCCACCTGCCAAACCATCACATCCATGCACAAGCAACTCAACTGGCTCATTCATTTGTCAAAAACTCCTAAAATCTTAAAATCATACATTTTAAACAAAAGACACTCATTTGGGATCTGCCCAGCCTGACAGTTTGAAAGTCATTGGCTGTAACTAGCCAAACGAATTCTGAAAACTGCATCTACCCCTATTCCTTCAGGCTTCACCTGGCCATTCAGAACCCCAAAGAGTTAACACATTTACAGAGCTTAGGACACAGGCTGGGGATGCAGCTCAGTTGGTAGTGCTTGCCTAGAATGCGGAAGGCCTTGGGTTTGATCCTCATTACCACACACGTGGAAGCCTAGCATTCAGGAGGTACAGGTAAGAGGATCATAGGTTCCAGGTCATCCTCTGCTACACAGTGACTTTGAGGCCATCGAGTTACATGAAATCCTGTTTTTGTGTTTTTGTTTGTTTTTTCTTTTGTTTTTAAGTACTCAGGATGGTTGTGGTGGTGCACGCCAGTAAGAAAGTGCTGAAGAGGCAGAGGCAAGAGGATCAGGTGTTAGAAGCCATTGTAGGATATCTATTAAGAAAAATAGGGCTAGAGAGATGGCTTAGCAGTTAAGGCACTTGCCTGGGAAGCCTAAGGACCCAGGCTCGATTCCATAGTACCCATGTAAGCCAGATACACAAAGTAGCGGATGTGTCTGCAGTTCATTTGCAATGGTTGGAGGCCCCGGCATGCCCATTCTCTCTCTATATCTGCCTCTTCCTCTCTCTCTCTATCTCTCCCTATTTCAAGTATATAAATAAATTCATAAAATATTAAAAATAACAATAAAGTACTCAGGACAGAGTGTGGCTGAGCTAAAATGCTAAGCAGTATTTGCTATCATTATTTTACAGGGAAGAAATCCTGAGTCAGACATGTGGTTCTCACACTCAATGCAAAAGTTGTTGGCTGGCAAAGGCCACAGGTACATGGTTGATCAAATGCCCCAAACTAGGAAACTGCAAGGAGTATTCCAAGCTGGTCTGTACCTGTAGGTATTAATCTATTCCCAGTAGCGCCTGCATGGCTGTGGGGGCTGGGATGGGGATGAGAAGGGGTGGCAGCAAAAGTGAAGGAAAAAGCTCCTCTCCCTGTTGACTTTACAATTGATAACAGCAAAGGAACACTCTCTGAATGTCTGTCCCCCTGGGAAAGCTCAGAATCGAATCATGTAGAACAGTTTAATCGTGTAACTGCAAAGTCCTGGCTAAGACAACAGGTGAAAATCAGAACACGTCAGGCCTGGTTACAGTCAGAGAGGGATGTGGGGAACCCGAAACATGCCCTTCTAAGGAGCCCGACTTCCAACCTGCTCCTCAGGGGTATAGGATCTGAGAGAGCCAAGAAGGAAGACAGGCATGTGTGCACACTAGCAATGGCTGGGGAGCCCCGGGGGTTGCTCATCTCCTGCGGAGTCTTCCTCCATGCACTCTTCTATTGTGAATTCCAGGGACTTTTAATCGCTAGATGCTTAGACCTGTGCTCATCCTTAATTACCAACGAATCATACCTCAGCTACCTTAAATCATGTTGTCATGTAAGACCTCCCCCTCCCGTTCCCTGATGTGGATGGGGAGGGGAGTGAAAAATAAAAATGAAACCCACACTTGCTATTAATAATACTCAATTCGCATTAATTAGAATTATGGACTGCCACAGCTGGAAGAACTCTTAAAGGGAGTTTGCATAGACTAGAGCAGAGAGCGCCTCAGGGGCCAGCAGCAAAGCCAGGGAGGGATTCTCCTGCACCCTCCATTAACCCAAGCATCTCCTCTGGTGTCTGTTTTAGATATTGGGGTCCTGCGTGAACTTTTATTAGAAAACAGGATCTGCTACAGAGCAGGGAAGGATGAACAGGCAGATTTGAAAACTAGCCCAGTCCTTTGATTTTTACCATAAGACATGAGACAAAGGCTGTGACTTGTCCAAGGTCCCTAGGTGAGCTGGGGAAGGGATAAGGCTAGAATCCCTCACCAGTCTTCCAGTCCTGTCTCTGCAATGTGTCTACATCAGGTGGCTCTTGCTTCCCCATTTCAGCCTCTGTTGACTCTATCTTTACCACGTCTGCAATTCAAATAGAAACTCATCGTAGGAACTAACTCAATAAGCCACATTAACGTTCACTTGTAGATCTGGACATGAACTAAGAGGAGCCTGGTTGATGGCCATCTTTAGCTGTAAATCCACTTCTGCAAAAGCCATTAGCCACACAGTGTTCTGGGAAGCTCGGCGTTTTACTAGGAAAGCTGTAAAAGCCTGGGGTCAAGGCTCTTCCCTGGGGCTCAAAGGTGTGAAGCTTCCGAAATGAAACTTGGGCATTTAGGACCCTTCCAATCAGCTCTAATCTTCACCATGTCCTCTCCATTATCCTCCAAGAGTGTTGCGAGATAATGGTTGGGGGTGGGGAGGGGAGAAGTATTTTTAGAGCCTTCATAAGTAGTAACAAAGTTTATCACACTCCTACTCAAATTAGTCACACAGGTTAGTCTCACCGCAGAGCAGTCTGGCTACAGATCATTGCAAAGGAATGACTTCTTGGAGGCCTAAAGCAAACACTTAGGCACACGGGGCCATCTGGAAATATAGTCAAATTCCACGCAATTCCCAGCTGAGGCAGGCAACATAATTTTGTATCTTTCAAAACTGGCCCAAGTCTAGCAGGGCTAAATAGACACATGATCCTACAATAATGCTAAAGAATAACCTCATTTTACTAATGATAATGATAATAATTTCTAACGTCTGTAGTCACAAGGGCTCAAGACACTGATGCAGCACCAATGACAAGCTTACTTGAGACTGAAATAGGATCTGGAGGCATTTTCCATCACTTTGATTCGTTTTCCTCTTTTAAAAAATTATTTATTAAAAAAACAACAATAGTGCGTGTTATGGTGGCACATGCCTTTAATCCCAGCACTTGGAGGGCAGAGGTAGAATTGCCATGAGTTCGAGGCCACCCTGAGACTACATATTAAATTCCAGATCAGCCTGGGCTACAGGAAAACTCTAGCTCAAAAAATAGACAAACACGTCACCTAACTAACTCTGACTAATGTCCTAGGCTCTGGCATTTCCCTGGGAAGTCTTTCTTGCTCTTCCAGACTGATGGCTGCCACAGCATACAGGTGAGTTGACACCACAGGAGAATGCAACCGCTTGCGGGGCCAGCCCCTCCCAGAACCCTCTCTAGAGTAGGAGCCTTGCTTTGGCTGCTCGGTGCACATCATGAACGCCTGCATCCGACAAGGGCAGCCCAGGCAACAGGTGGGCCAGTCCATGGCAAGCTGGGACCTTTGGGGGTTTAACAATGGGGTGTTTACAAAGGCCTGGGCTGGCAGTGGCATTGTAGTGCCCTGGGACTAAGGCCCTAGGGAGGGTAGAATGCTGCCATGAGAGCAGCTGTGGCATGACCAGGGATGTGTCCAGCCCTGCTGGATGAAAAGGAGTCAATCACCACCTTAGAAGTTCAATAAAAATTTAGCTGGTTTTGTACTCGGGAGGCAGAGGTAGGAGAATCGTCACAAGTTCGAGGCTACCCTGAGACTACATAGTGAATTCCAGGTCAGCCTGAGCTAGAAGTGAGACCCTACCTGGAAAAAAAAGAAAGAAAGAAAGAAAGAAAGAAAGAAGGAAGGAAGGAAGGAAGGAAGGAAGGAAGGAAGGAAGGAAGGAAGGAAGGAAGGAAAGAGAGAGAGAGAGAGAGAGAGAGAGAGAGAGAGAGAAAGAAAGAAAGAAAGAAAGAAAGAAAGAAAGAAAGAAAGAAAGAAAGAGAAATTTAAAAAACCCAAACAAAACAAGAAAATGCTTTACTTGGTGTAGATGTATGATGCATGGGGGGGGCACATGCATGTCACAGGTTGCGTGTGGAGGTCAACCCCGTCCACCTTGTTCGAGAGAGGTCTGTCTTTCATTGGTCACCGCTCCATTCCATTCGCCTGGCTAGCTGGCCTGTGAGCTTCCGGGATATTTTCCTGCGTCTGTCACCTTTCTCACCACAGGCCTGCTGGGAGTACAGACACCCCCCCCCCCCGTGCCACACACATACACAGCTTCCGGTGGTTTTTCCACGGGGCCTGGGGATCTGAATTCAGGTACTCAGAGTTGAACCATAAGCACTTAATCCACGGAGCCATCATTTCTCCAGCCCCTGATTGTTTTTTTCTCTTAAGAGAACATTGGTAGGTACTACATCTTCAAGATGAAACTTCAAAATGTTAGGTTTTTCTTTGTACATAAGGGACTATGAAAAAGACTGTATTTCATGCAAGTGTCAAAATGGCTATAAGATTCCTATTGGAGGACTGGAGAGATCACTTAATGGTTAAGGTGCTTGCCTGTGAAGCCTAATGACCCAGGTTCAATTCCCTGGGACCAACAAAAGCCAGATATACAAGGTGGCACATGCATCTGGTTTGTTTGCAAAGGGTGGAGGCCCTGGCATATCCATTCACTCTTTCTCTCTCTCAAATAAATAAATAAAATGTTTTTAAAAAGATTTCTACTGGAGTTTTTTTTTTTGCACCTAAAAGAAAAATAATTCCCTATTATGCCAGACACTGATTTGAAGGAAAATGAACCCTCCTCCCCTTTGTCAACTTGTATACAACTGTAAATCATCATTGTCAGAACCTACAGTAACATATCGCACACATAGCTACTCCAGAATAAAGTGCTTCTAGACTGCGGAAATCGAGGCACGCTACGTGAGTAACACATAGTCACTGGCTGTGTGTTCTTTTAACCAGACTTCTCATTTGTGGTAAAGGTAGGGCTCCTTAATGCCCACCATGACTTTGCACAAGAGATTGGGAACCCAAGGGTGGGTTAGAAACAGCTTTGCCACTTGCAAGACTTTGAGCAAAGTCCTGAAACTTAATAAACCTGTTTCTTACCTTTGAAGCATGGCTTTTTAAAAAGGAAGCAACTAAAAATATAGCTTATACCACTATTCCTGTGTTTCTGATGCATGTGTTATAGTGAGCCAGAGAAAGCTGTTTTTGCTTGAATTTTTTTGGGGAAGAAAGTTAGGGAGCTTGACAGACAAATGGCTTATTAACCAAATTATATTCATGCTTATATACATGTGAAAATAATATCATATCAACACCTCCTTTTTTTTTTTTTTTGTGTGTGTGTGTGTGTATGTAGGCCAGAGGTCTATCGACCCCATTGGGTGTCTCCCTCAGTTGCTCTCCACTTTATTCTTTGGGACAGGCTTTCTCATCGATTCAGTTCACTAGCTAGTTAGTGAGCCCCAGGGATTCTCCCGGAAGGCAGCTACCTTGTCACTATACCATCAGTGCTGCACCAAATCCTCCTTTCTCTGTGACCAGCTCTTACATGAGTGCCGAGGATCTGAACTCAGGTCCTCATGCTCATACCAACTGAGCTAGCTCCCAGCCCCCCAGTATCATCACTGCTTTGAAAATAAAACTCTAGCTTCAAGAACATTGCAAGCTAGTAGCAGGCAAAGTTGAAATGTCAGATCCAGGGGCTAGCAAAAGGAGCACAGCCTCTCTCTGTTACTGTGAGAACTACTTACATGGCAGAGTTCTAGAAGTGCAAGAATGTGGTGCACCAATCTGGACAGGAGCTGCCTCAGAGAAAATGATTGTACATAGACACAAAAATTATATTGTGACAGAAAAAGTAAAAGCTTACTTTTTTTTCATCATAACATTCTATGGTTCAGAAAGACACTACTTATTGGACCCATTGTTTTAGGACTTTCAAATCCTTTAAAAATGTACAAAAGCATGACTTCCTGTTAAAGTAGTTTTTTGGTTAAAGATTTCAGTATGTCTATGGTCTCAATAATTTCTCAGTATAACTGGGCTTAAGGGACTCTCATAGTAAAATAATAAAGGACATTCCTATCACTAAAACAATTCAAGCCGGGCGTGGTGGCGCACGCCTTTAATCCCAGCACTCGGGAGGCAGAGGTAGGAGGATCGCCGAGAGTTCAAGGCCACCCTGAGACTACATAGTGAATTCCAGGTCAGCCTGAGCCAGAGTGAGACCCTACCTCAAAAAACAAAAAAAAACAAAAAACAAAAAACAATTCAAGGCTTCAGTTAAGACCCAGGTAATTGGTTCTTCAAACAGGAGTCAAGGCCCTATTGCTGTAGGGAGGTGAAGAGAAGGGAGAAAAGAGAGAACATTCACACGAGCATGACATTCACTAGAGAAATATCTCTGTATAAAGGGTTAAATATTTTTAAAATTATATGAACACTTTTCCTACTATGCAAAAAGACAAAGCAATAGCATAATTTAAATTCTTTAAACATTACTATTTATTTATTTATTTTATGAGAGAAAGAGAGAAAAAGAAAGAGTGAGCACATGCGGCAGAGAATTGGTGCGCCAGGGCCTCTAGCCACTACAGTCAAACTCCACACACACATACCACCTTGTGTGCATGAGTCACCTTGTGCATCTGACTTCTGTGGGTTTTAGGGAGTCAAACCTGGGTCCTTAGGCTTTGCAGGCAAGTGCCTTAACCGCTAAGCCATCTCTCCAGACCTATTACTACTTTAAGAAATATTTTTATTTATTTGTGAGAGAGAGAAAGAAAGAGAGAGAGAGAGGGAGGGAGGGAGAGAGAAAGAGAATGGGCACACCAGGGCCTCCAGCCACTACAAAGAAACTCCACATGCATTGAACGGGGTGGGGGGGGGGAGGGGAGAGGGTTCCTTAGGTTTCTCAGGCAAATGCATTAATCACTAAGCCACCTCTCCAGCCCTCCTTTTTCATAAGCTAGAATTAACTTGAAAAGCAGGTATCACAGAACAAGTATTTTCTGAATTCTCTATACAAGAATTTTTAATTTAATATTTTTAAATATAATTTTGACATAACAAGAAAGTGAGTATGTGGCAGATGTGCCTGTGGTCTCTCAGCAGGGCATTAGGAATCGTACTGTTTCTGAACACAGAGTACCTAATTAGAGGTCAGCATGTGATAGGGCAAAAGTGGATCTCGATTTCAAAAGTATAGTCACGTATTCTACCGCCGAGAACAGCAAGGCTTTCTCTGCAAACTATATGGAAAGAAAATAGATCCTTGGAATAATCACTAATAAACCGAGCCCACCTTCTTACCCTCAGTTGCATGCATTTAAAATAGAAATAAATGTCCTCTTCACCCCTGCACTAGAATAAGCTAAGCTGAAGCTGGGAGCGTACACTGATGACACTGGTGTCTCCTATGTGTGGCTGAACCGCAGGGACGAAAAGATGCTCTGGGCTGGCTACTGCTTCTTGAGCCAAGGGGATTTAAGGATCTGTTTTCAATTAGATGCTGTAAGCTGGTAAAACTATATCCGTAAAGACACACTTCCAGAAGAACTTAAGATGAAGATTATGAAGACACTGGAGAAGCTGATCAAGTGCATTCATTCTTCCCCCCTTCTGTGTCTTTCATTTGCTATTTTTTGAGGAGAGAAAAAAAGTGGGGGGAGGGTGGTGGCTTATGAGTTTATGAACTGGCCAAACAGTAGCAAAATTAAACAAGCGAACGCAGAGGGATCCTGACACACTGGACACGGATACTACGAACCTTTGTGAGAAAGTGTGCAAGTTCATGACCTTTGACATAGTAGCCACTGGCTAAAACCAACACGAGTGTAAAAGGTAAACTTTCGACACAACTGGAATTAGATCAGTGCCGGCAATTCAGGAGGTCACTTACTAAGTGAAAAAAAGGTAACATATTTAACACGTAGTCTGTCCTTCCAAGGCTGTTAGTCTCAAATACAAAGACAGGCATGTCAGGAAAATAAAAAAGGCGACAGGAGTCCTGTTGTCACAGGGCAGTGTGGTGGGGCGGGGGTTGGGGAGTCGGATGGAAATATACATGCCCCTAAGGATGAACTTGCTACTGACAATCTCTTTCTCTCTGTGTAAAAGTCGACCGATCTCTTGTGGATGGTTGAGATAAAAATTTATTTGGACAAACTTCTGGCATCCCAGAAACATCTGTAATATTAGCGTGGACTGTCTTTTGAGTTCAAACCCAGTGTTTCTCTTCGCGACCTAAGTCAAAGCAGGAGAACAGAGATTGAGGGGCAAGGGTACCAGCGCTGCGCTGATCAGGACGGTAGCCACTAGCCACATGTGGCTACTGAGCTCGTCTGAGTGAAATACGTAAGTCTAAAATATACAGCAGAATTGGATAGACAGAAAAGGTAGCATATTCCATGAAGAGCATTTCATTTTTTAAAATATTTTATTTATTTGAGAGAGAAAAAAGAGGCAGAGAGAATGAGAGCGGGCACGTGTCAGGCCCTCTAGCCACTGCAAATGAACTCCTTATGTATGCCCCATTTTGTGCATCTGGCTTTATGTGGGTACTGGGGAATGGAACCAGGGTCATTAGGCTTTGCAGGCAAGTGCCTTAACTGCTGAACCATCTCTCCAGCCCAAACCTGGGTTTCTTTATTTCTCCCTCTTTCTTTCCTTCCTTCCTTCCTTCTTTTTTTTTTTTTTTAAATTTTTTATTTATTTATTTGAGAGCGACAGACACAGAGAGAAAGACAGATAAAGGGAGAGAGAGAGAGAATGGGCGCGCCAGGACTTCCAGCCTCTGCAAACGAACTCCAGACGCGTGCGCCCCCTTGTGCACCTGGCTAACGTGGGTCCTGGGGAACTGAACCTCGAACCTGGATCCTTAGGCTTCATAGGCAAGCGCTTAACCACTAAGCCATCTCTCCAGCCCCCTTCCTTCTTTCCTTCCTTCCTTCCTTCCTTCCTTCCTTCCTTCTTTCTTTCTTTCTTTTTGAGGTAGGGTCTCAATCTAGCCCAGGCTGACCTGGAATTCACTATGTAGTCTCATGGTGGCCTCGAAGTTACAGTGATCCTCTTACCTCTGCCTCTTGAGTGCTGGGATTAAAGGTGTGTGCTATCATACCCAGCCAAACCTGGGTTTCCTGATACTACTGAACGAAAAAGGCCGGAGTGTGTGTGGGGGGATACAGGGAAGCAAGGGCAGCAGCAGAGATGTGCGCTGACAGTTCTCAACCCTGGACTGTGCAGTGAGCTGCATGCTGTGGGTGGAATGCACACATCTTCTCTTGGGGAAGTCTCTCTTGTTTAGACTAACATAGTGTTTCAATATTGAAACACAAGCATGCTAATATTCAAGGGTTCATGCTAAGTCCTCATTTTTAATCATTTCTTTATAGTTTCATGTTTCATTTTTTTGTCTTAATCAACTGATGCTATTCTACTACACATCTATATTTAATGCATCTATGTCCATCAATCATTAGTAGCTTCCTTAAAACTAAGCACCTTTAACATGGAGGGCATAAACACAAGTATACACACACACACACACACACACACACACACATGCGCACATTGAGCATGTTTGTATGTTGTAATTTTTTGTCCATTTTTCAAATATATTTATTTATTTTGAGGGGGAGGGGTGTTCAAGGTAGGGTCTCACTCTAGCTCAGGCTGACTTGGCATTCATTATGAAGTCTCACAGTGGTCTCGAATTCAAGATGATCCTCCTGCCTCTGCCTCCCGAGTGCTGGGATTAAAGGCGTGCGCCACCACACCTGGGTATATTTATTTATTTGACAGTGTGTGAGTGAGTGAGTATGCATGCACTAGCGCCTCTTGCTGCTGTAAACAAACCCCAAATGCATGTGCTACTTTGTCCATTTGGTTTTATGTAAGTACTGGGGAGTCGAATCTGGGCTGGCGGGCTTTGCAAGCAAGTGCCCTTAACCACTGAACCATCTCCTCTGCCCCAGGTTTTATTTGTGACAGGGTCTCACTTTGATGCCTCAAATTCATGGTAATCCTTCTGCCTATACCCCCCAAGTGCTATAGGTGGGTGCCTTCCAGGGGTCTTCTTGACTGTAATAGTTATCTTAGCTCCTGAGAACAAAACTTACCTACCTGCCAGGCAGTAATATCTGCATCATCATACTTCATACTCCCAAAACAGCTTTGCAAAACGTTGGCACATCTCACATGACCGTAGCTGGGGTAAGAGTGCCCATGGTGCTCCAACAGCAGTAGGTTTGGGAAGGGCCCCAGCTCCAAGACAGGGATGTGCAGACAGGCTTAGGCCTTCGCAAGATCTGTTTCAGAACGGGTCCCAGAGGTGTACTGGCTTGTTTCCTTCCAGGCTTGCTAATCAGATTTCCCTCTTAATAGCTAAAGTCATGCCTCTGCTGGTGACAAGAAGTTAAGAATCTTAAAGCTCTGAAGGACAGATGATAACCCAGTACTATCAGTTTGGTTTGGGAAGAGGAGGCTGTGAAATGGCCTTAAGTGTCTGATAGGGGATTTTTCTCAGGCAGCTTGAAAACACTGTGGAGTGATAATGATTTAAAAAAAAAAAAAAAACCAGCAATAATTCTGAGAAGGCAGAGCTTTCAGTGAAGAAACGCTCTGACACTAGAAGGGAGTATTCTTAGCTCTCCTTTAAAAAGAGCCAGTGTGTCTGAGAAGGGAAGGCGAAGGAGACAAGGGCTGGAGCTGAGCTCTGCTTAACTGGCACCTTCCAACAGTGGGGTCTACAGTGAACTGCATGCACGTCTGTTTTTCAGGAAGCCATTCTTATTTTTTTTTTAAAGATTTATTTATTTATTTGAGGGAAAGAGGCAGAGAGAGAGAGTCAGTATGGGTCTTTGCACTGCAAATGAACTCCACATGCATGCACCACTTTGTGCATCTGGCTTTATGTGGGTACTGGAGAATTGAACCTGGGCTGTCAGGCTTTGCAAGCAAGTGCTTTAACTGCCGAGCCATCTCTCCAGCCCCGGGGAAGTTACTCTTGATGCAAATAATACTGTATGATTTACATCAACAACTTTGATCTTTTTTGCCACCATTTTTTCTTCTGTCCTCACCCAGGCTTTCCTTTTGGACCCCCTGCTGTCCCTGAGCTCCCAAGTGCAGGGATAAGACCTAGTAATCAGCATAGTGTCATTCTTCTTTCACGTCATTTCCTTACCTTGTTGTAGTAAAGAGAACTCTAAAAAGAATGGATGTCCATCCCCTTTCATGCTAAAATTGGAAGTGGTTAGAAATCTAGTTACTGTTGAACCAGATAATGGAATCAAAGCAGATGAAGTAGCATTCATTATGTTTTTACTCTTGACATGTATGCTACAAGACTGGAAAAAACCCCAGAGCCTCATAAAGCAGTGAGAAGAACGTATTCATGTGTGGAAAGGTGCGTCTCCTCTTTTGTATGTCTGTCAGCCATTAAGTAAATGTCTAAGATGTGGCTAAGATAGAAAACAGGGGCATTGGATATGATAATCTACAGACTCATGCGACTCCATGCAATAAGGAAACCTGCTTTTTTTGTGTGTGTCTTAAGAAATATTTTTAAATTTCTTTATTTTATTTTATTTTTTTTTAATTTTTTTTTTATTTGAGAGCGACAGACACCGAGAGAAAGACAGATAGAGGAAGAGAGAGAGAATGGGCGCGCCAGGGCTTCCAGCCTCTGCAAACGAACTCCAGACGCATGTGCCCCCTTGTGCATCTGGCTAACGTGGGACCAGGGGAACCGAGCCTCGAACCGGGGTCCTTAGGCTTCACAGGCAAGTGCTTAACCGTTAAGCCATCTCTCCAGCCCAAAATTTCTTTATTTTTATTTGAGGGGGAGAGGAAAAGGGAGAGAGAGAGAACAAGAGAATGGGGACATCAGGGCCTTCAGCCACAGCAAACAAATTCCAGACACACATTCCACCTTGTGCATCTGGCTTACGTGGGTTCTGGAGAATCAAACCTGGGTTCTTTGGCTTCATAGACAAACGTCTTCACCACTAAGCCATCTCTCCAGCCCAAGAAAACCTGTTTTAATGATACTTTAGGACTCTTCTCTGAAAGGTTCTGGGAATGGCAAACTTATTCCTAGTGAGACCCTCTTTCTTGTTCTGTACATGCCCCCCCCCCCCCACAGTCCGCCTTGCTTTTCCTGACCCCAACAGGATGGGAACAAAACGTCCTTAGAAGACCTTTCCTTTTTTATATTACACAATCTCATCTCTGGAATTCAAGCACTAGGACTCTGCAGCCCAAATAAGAAGTGCTTGTCACCAGGAAGGCAGCCATCTAAACAAGCAGCAGCTGGATGAGAAAGGAGGGCATGTCAGCCCAGAGCAGCAGAAAGGGTTTCTCACGGCAGCTATTTGCAACCCTCCAAGGAGCTCCAGAGGCCGCCCATTAAAACCCTGTTAAAACACTTCTGATGTTGTCAGCAGCAGAAAGCTGAAACAGCACAGATCGCCCGAGATGCTATCTGCCTCAAGCAATTCAGTGGTACTGTCAATACTATGAGCAAGAAGGTACAAGATAGGCAACAACCTAATTCCTGCATCAAAGTTTCATAGGTCCCTGAGCTGGCAGCACAAGGGATGTGGGACAGGGACTAAGTCAGTGGGTCACCTTGGGGATCTTTGTGGAGAACCGCCCCCTAGTCCTGAATCTGCACTGTATGACTCCTAAAACTCCTAACGAAATATGGCTGGTGAAGAATTGCTGGCATGTTCTTCTTCAGGACACTGCTGGGCACCACTTGGAACATGGTGTTTCAGAGTAGGGCTCCCCAGAAACAGAAAAATGAGAAGACAAGCTGCTGGGCATCAACTACCCATCCTCGCCCTCACAGAGAGGCAAATCTTACTGAAAAGGCTTGAGAACCCACTCGATCTTGTACTTTGTTGCTATGTTTCAGATTTTGTGTGCAAATTCTAGTTACAAAGCTCAGAATTCTAGTTCCTGGGAGCCCTTCTTTGTCAGTAAACAGAGAATAAGGAAAAAGATGTCTTCTTCAGCCTTTTTTTTTATTTTTTATTTTAAGGGACACTTATACTGAAAACAACAGGCTATGTAATAACTCTAATATTCCAAGCACAGATCCTGGCATCAATGCGTTTACAGTAGTGTTGACTTCCTTGAGTCTAACATAGGGTGTTAAGTAGGGTGACAACCATCCACACTGGCGCTTTTTGCTTTCCCCAGGCTGGCCTTGAACTCACTATTTAAGGAAGGATGACCTTGAGCTTCTGATCCTCCTCCCTCCACCTCCTAAATGCTGGGATTCCAGTTTGTGTACTGCTAGAGATCTAATCTAGGCAAGCTCTCTACCAACAGAGCTACAGCACCAGCCCCCAAACACTGGCACACTTTTGAGGGTGAAATCAGTATCACATGCACAATAAATGAAACTGGGATCTATGCAAATTGGAACCTTTTGCAAACCTTGCTAAGTTCCTCTCCTCACAGAACATAAAAACATGAAATATTATCTGACAATACAGGAAGTGATTAAGTGGCCATTTTACCACAAATCTGAAGAGTATAATGGAATGAAGATGATGCTCAGCCCATCAGCTAGATGTCTTGCTTATCTAAAATATGACACTAGGACTGGAGAGATGACAGAGCAGTTAAAGGCACTTGCCTATAAAGCCTGACAGCCTGGGTTCGATTCCCCAGTATCCCTGTAAAGCCACATGCACAAAGTGGTGCATGCATCTGGAGGTATTTGCAGCAGCAAGAGGTCCTGATGTGCCCATTCATTGCCCCCCCAGGTTGCAAATATTAAAAAAAATTACAAGTCTATTTGAATCACCATATTCAAGTACACAGACTCAGCCCTGGCTCTCCTTAGCGAGAAGAGAGTCAGTATCAAAATAATGCAGTTGCAATCACTCCTTACAGCCTTAAGTACAGGTTCACTTATCTATGAAACATATCAAACACTAAGAACATTCAGGTCACAGAGTCCTTTGCTCCTGAGCTAGGGATGTAGAGGCCCTGGGTTTGATACCCAATTGCAAATGGCTCCTTTCTCTAGCAATTTCAACAATCTAAGGAGAAGACCCCCATTCTTAAGTCTTCTAGCTGTGGCCGTATCTGATCTCGTGGATGCTAATCACTGTGGTAGTCTACCCACGGAGCAGCAGGGAGAGAATCTGAGACTGAGAAAGGCAGCAAGCTACATAAGGAATGAATAATGAGACATCCAATTTTAACCTCTCATAAACCAATGCTTAGTATTTTAAAAAAAATTATCTGTTTATTTGAGAGATAAAGAGGGAGAGTGAAAGAGAGAATGGTGTGCCAGGGCCTCCAGCCACTGCCAATGAACTCCAGACATATGCACCAACTTGCACATCTGGCTTATGTGGATCCTGGGGAATTGAACCTGGGTCCTTTGGCCTTGCAGTCAAAGCCTTAACTGCTAAGCCATCTCTCCAGTCCAGTATTTCATCTTTTTAACCATCTCAGTTCACCTTGTTCTGGATGGCTCAACATTGTGATCCCCTAAGTGGACTATACACATAGCAATGTTAAATGGACAGCTACTCATGACAAGATCAGATAATGAATTCAGGTGGCAACCAGTCTGCCTAAATTATCAGTGACCACTTATAGAAGTACTCTTTCAAAGCTTGACAGTCTCTCAGAGCAGCAATACAGTCCACTACAGGGACAACTTGAGAGAAGTCTGACACTTTTCTTGGGACTTGGCATTAGGAATGTTTCAAAGCCACTTTGAAGAAGGGAGGAAAAATGCTTTACATGAACACAGCAAAGGAAGGCACACAATCAAAGAAACACTTCTCATGTAAATCAACACATCAGAGGAATCTGTCTACTGAGATCAAATCTGAAAAAAAACCCTAATGGAATAAAAATGTGGAATTCTGCAATGAGAGTAGGAATATGTCCTGCAATTATTTGCCCATTCCTTTAGTACTCAAATAACCATGAAGGAGTGGGGGTATTTTACTCTTAGTTCCTGTTTCTTTTTTTCTAGAAATTTCCTATAATTTACATTACTGGGGCAAGCCAAACTAAACCATGATTTTTGGGTCACAAAATTTCTACCAAATGCTTCCAAACCATTGTAAGGATTGGAAATCATCCAGGTAGAAAAATATTCATTTCAGGATTCTAGATTTTCACTATCATAAAAGTGGAGAATGCTGCTAAAGCCCATGCTAAATTTAAACTATATGTGGCAGGCAAATGGCTTTGTAGGCTGATGGCCTAAGATTCAGGTAACCTAGAAAAAAATAATTCAGGGGCTGGGTTGATGGCTCGGTGGTTAAAGGCATTTTCTTACAAAGCCTGCTGGCCCAGGTTCAATTCCCAGCCACCCACATAAAGCTGGAGGGACATTCCTTAGTAGTAGCAAGAGATGCTGGTGAATGTGCACTGCATTCAACAGTGTGCACACACACGTGCAAATAATTTTTTAAAAAGGAAAGCAAGTGATTCACAAAAATGAACATTTTAATTATAATGAAAATAGATTGGAAGATTCTCTCACTTCATTCAAGATCAACAAATATTTATTGAAGTGCCCAGTTTAAAGATACAAGGGCTGAAGAGATGGCTTAGTGGTTAAGGAACTTGCCTGCAAAGCCTGATGATCTGGATTTGATTCCCCTGTACCCATGTAAAGCCAGATACATGTATCTAGAGTTCATTTTCAGGAGCTGGAGGCTCCGGTGTGCCCATTCTCTCTCTCTCTCCCTCTCTCTCTCCCTCTCTCTCTCCCTCTCTCTCTCTCCCTCCCCCCCCCCCCTCTCTCTCTCTCTGTCTCCTTACAAATAAATAAAAATTTAAAAGATACAAAGAGAATCCTATAATGGTACATGTGTTTAAATTGGCTAATCCCTTTCTGAGTTGTTAAGGTGTTATAATATATATGCAAAAACTTTAAACTTCTGGTTTGGGTAGAGCCAATTTCTTGAAGTAAAAAGTTTCCCTTAAAAACCTTATATATTTGAGTTATATATGTGCATGCACATATATTCCATATATATGTGCACAAGCACATGCTAGTGGTGATATAAATCTTAATAGGAGCTGATTCCGTTAATACCCCTTAAGCCCCCCTTTACATACAGTGTTATGTCTTAGCTCATGTTCAAGTTCTGAAGACCCCATACACCCTAAAGAATCTCTTTAGCAGCTCAGCTTTTAGTTATAAGAAATAGGAACAGAAAGTTCATGCCAAGCTGTGTAATTTGCAGTACTATGTCTCCAAGGGAAGGAATCTGGCTAACAGAAATCAGCATGGGATCAAGTAGCCTGTCAAGAAATACTCAGAAAAATGTTCAGAAGTCTCAGAGATCTGCTACTGGAGGAACCAAATGTAAATATGCATTTCAGTCATTTTATTTTACATATTTTATTTATTCATTAATTATTTAAAAATATTTTACTTTTATTTATTTATTTGACAGAAAAGAGGGAGGGAGGGAGGGAGAGAGAGAGAGAGAGAGAGAATGGGTGTGCCAGGGCCTCCAGCCACTGCAAATGAATTCCAGACATGTGCTCCCCCTTGTGCATCTGGCTACCGCAGATCCTGGGGAATCGAACCTGGGTCCTTTGGCTTGGCAGGCAAATGTCTTAAGTGCTAAGCCATTCCTCAAGCCCTTTTATTTATTTATTTGAGGGAGAGAGAGAATAATGCTCCAGGGCCTTTGGCTACTGCAAATGAACTCCAGATGCATGCGCCACCTTGTGCATCTGGTTTACATGGGTCATGGGGAATCAAAACTGGGTCCTTTGGATTTGCCAGCAAGTGCCTTAACTGCTAAGCCACCTCTCCAGCCTGTATTTCAGTATTTTTGAAAAAAATAGGCTTACTTACATATTACATCCTGAAAAGCAAAGTAATGTCCTTGAGCCAGGCATGGTAGCACACGCCTTTAATCCCAGCACTCGGGAGGCAGAGGTAGGAGGATCACTGTGAGTTCAAGGCCACCCTGAGATTACATAGTAAATTCTAGGTCAGCTTGAGCTAGAGTGAAACCTTATCTCGCAAAACAAAAAAATAATAATGTACTCTACAAGAAAATGTTCAAATCTGGGTATACACAGTGACTTCCTGGGGAGCTGGAGAGATGCTAATGCTTAGGCTTCCACGCAATGTCCTGAGTGGAGACTAGTTAGGGTATTTAGGGGATGCTAGAGGGGGGTCCAGGTTGAGAACAATTTGTACCAAGAGATGCTGTCACACTGTCACACTGAATGTAGCCTAGGTATCAGGCACGGAGGGGGGTTAATAAATTCAGGAGGCCACAATGTGAAGGAGATGGGGATTGGGAGAGGTTAATCTATATTTCTTTCATATCCAACAATCTTAAACTACCAACAAATGTAAAGATAGGTTTCTCTGCAATTAGCAATATAACGGATGCCGGTTCTGACTCTGCAGGGGTCTGTACACACGTGCCTGAACACTTCACTTACATGTGGTCTAGACCCCCCAGGTGATAAGCTAACAGAGTTACTGCAGCTCTAGAAGGGGCTTAGCTATCACCTAGTTCAGATACATCCGAAAACATGCTAGTGAGGAAGGGAGGAAGCTGGGCCCCGTGGCACACGTCTGCAGCCGCAGGTGCTCAGCAGGCCAAGGCAGGAAGCTCCGTTTGAGCCAGAAGCTCAAGGCCAATCTGGAAAACATACCCATGCTCTACCTCAAAAATAAATGAATAAGTAAATAAAGTTAAACATACAAAGAATAGAGAAATGAAGCGTCAAATGTAAAGAGCCAGTTAGGGGGCTGGGCGTGGTGGCCAGCACTTGGGAGGCAGAGGTAGGAGGATCACCATGAGTTCAAGGCCACCCTGAGACTACATATTGAATTCCAGGTCAGACCCTACCTCAAAAAAAAAAAAAAAAAAAAAAAAAAAGAAGAGAGAGAGAGAGAGAGAGAGTCAGTTAGCGACAAGAGAGAAAAGCCAAATTTTTAGACTCCGTCTGCAGGAAGAATCAACTAACTAAGCAAGTTATCATATTTGGCCCTGTGGTGGCAGTGACTCCTTAAACAGTCTCTAACCAACGGGCTCAAAGAGGTCTGCTTTTCTTACAAAAGAGTTAAAGTATTAGATGCATGTGCAGTGCATCTTTGGTTCTTGGGAAGCTAGCTCCTTAATCTGAAAAGAATTAGATCAACTCAAGGAGTAGATTAGGGGAACCATAATAGACAATATGCAGCATTAATCCTGGTTAGTTATAGTGTCTGCTTATCTGCTCCAGTTATTAAGATCCTGATTAGTTCCTTAAGTTCCATCTGTCTAGTGGGCAGAAGACATGGCATGGAGGCGGCATTGCTTAGTTAGTGCCTTACGAACGTGCACGTGGACATTTTTCAGAGATGAAAGCCAACAAAAAGCTGATCATTACTAAATACCTCTTACTATCCATGTAGCTCATTCTTAGGCAAGACCTACTCTTTTGAATAGGTATTTTCCAGAAAATCCATTGGTTTGAGGTCTATAAAGTCCAAAGAATGATTCTATCAAAATATCCCTACAGTTAAGAGTCAGAATGAGATGGGTGTGATGGTGCACACCTTTAATCCCAGCATTTAGGAGGCCAAGGTAGGACTCCGGTGAGTTCAAGGCCATCCTGAGACTACAGAGTGAATTCCAAGTCAGTCTAGGCTAGAGTAAGGCCCTACCTTGAAAAAAAAAATCCCTATAGTCAAGAGTTAGAATGAGCCAGGCGTGGAAGTGCATGCCTTTAATCCTAGCACTTGGGAGGCAGTGGTAGGAGGATCGTTATGAGTTCGATGCCAGCCTGAGACTACACAGTGAATTCCAGGTCAACTAAACAAACAATAAACTTCTCTTCATGCATGACTTCACCATATGGATATCAATTTAACAAAGAAAGGGAACAATAGATAGTGAGCTAGTTTCTGAGGAATATAGGAAAAAGTATGATATGAGTCTTATCATGAAGAAGTTATTTATTGAGTTAGAAGTCAGTTTGAAAACATAAAAGCATTTATTTGTATATAATATAATGATATAGGTATTGATGCAAGAAAAGATTTGGAAAGGAAGGAACTGAAGGATATGTAGAGCCATGCAAACTTTCTGGAGGCTCTGTATAGAAAACAAGTGAGACAAATGTTATTGGGTAGTTAGCATGGTATCTACCAAGCCAATTCATATCTAATGTGGCTTCAAAGACATGCTGAGAGGGCTGGAGAGATGGCTCAGTGGTTAAAGAACTTGCCTGCAAAGCCTAATAACAAAGTTTGATTTGCCAGTACCTATGTAAAGCCAGTTGTACAAAGTGGCACATGTGGCTGGAGTTTGTCTGCAGTGGCTGAAGGTCCTGGTGCACCCATTCTCTCTGTCTGTCTCTCTTCCCTCTATCTCTCTTTGCTGGCAGATAAATAAATGAAAATATAAAGGATATGCTAAGAAATGGCAGTGGGACACTAGCACTGGTGAAGTAAGACCAGCCTTGGCTGTAGCTAAGGCTGGCATAACCTCACCAGTTAACAGTATAAACAATAACTGCCAAAGACACCAAACATATGTCTATATTGGACATATCTGCATACTATACTTTGTCTATATATGTACCACTTGCACAATATTGTATAGATTATAATACTCAAATATGTACATTAGAGTTCTGTCCCTTACCTTTTCCTTTGCTAACATAGCAGAATTTCGGGAACTCTATACAGACACTTTCTTTTCTATAAACAAAGTTTTAGGTCTTATTTGTATATCATCTTTTAAAATTACTTGAGGCTGGCATGGTGGGTATACGCCTTTAATCCCAGCACTCAGGAAGAAGAGGTAGGAGGATTGCTATTGAGTTCGAGGCCACCCTGAGCCTGGGCTAGGGTGAGACCCTACCTAGAAAAACCAAAACTATTTAAGCTTCACAGGAGCTGGTCTTTCCAACAGAACAGCACTTTTCACAGGTAAGCAGACACATATAATCCTTACGAAGTAGACTGAGGATGTAAATCTGTCAAGTCTAGAATATTCCTATTGAATTTTACAAATGACAGAAAACAATAGTGTACCAGTTCTTTCTAACATTAGCTGCTTTGTTCCTCTTTATGGCCTCACAGAAAAGAGTATTTGCAAGTCTTTACATCCTTACAAAATATTCAGGCTCTTCAATGAAATGAGTTTCCCACATTGTGGAAACACCCACACAGCGAGCTGCAACAGTGAATGAAATGGATTATAGTCAGGTCTTTGGCAATATTAACTTTATGCAAAGGCCCTGCTCTGGTGGGCAGCTTTCTCTCCAAATCTACGCCTGGACATTTTTACCCAGGAAACATACTCTGAACCTTCACACGAGCTGTTGAGTAGTTATTTTGTCACAGCATTTTTGTGTGTGGGAACAGACGGGTGCAAATACAATGATGGTCCCCTGGCTGAAATGTCAGAGGCGTTTTTCTGAGGGAGAAATGGCCTGGATGCAAAGAGAAGCTCTTCAGTCTAATGCCGCAAATTCCTGCTAGGCGGATGCACTTCTGCGTGCCCAACCTCAGGAGAGCCCGCCTGCCTGCCTCGGCCACCTCTGCTGTGAGCGCAACACTCTGCAGCCAACAGCTCTTACATGGAGCAACACTCACTTCAAATTAGCTTTCCAGCAGCTACTCATCCGAGGGAGGTCAACTCAACAGGGCTCAAGCTGGGCCCTAGGACACCTACAGCTGGAAACACGAGCAGAGAGACTAAAGAAAGTGGCATTCACAGGGGGCCAGAAGGGCTCGCAGTGTCGAAAACTGTTACTTCAAAAGCCTTCCAGAGCCGGGCATGCTGGCACTCGCCTTTAATCCAAACACTTGGGAGGCTGGGGTAGGGGATTGCTGGGAGTTCAAGGCCAGCCTGGAGCTACCGAGTAAGTTCCAGGCCAGCCTGGGCTACAGCGAGACTTGCCACAAACAAACAAACAAACAAACACCTTAATGGCCCCAGTAAAACCCTCAGCAAAATCAGGGTGAGGAAGGGGATCGATGTGTGTAATCTTTTAATAAAAAAATGAATAAATTAAAAACAAACAACCAAACAAGTAATAAAATTAAACTTAAAAAAGCTTGACCCTCATATTTCTTCCTTTTGAGGAGTTCTGAATATAACTGAATAAGCCATGAAGGTAAATTTCTAAAGGATGTAAAAGGAGCCTTCAGAGTTAACAAAAAACCACTGTATGAGAAAACCATGGCCTGATTCTACAACCTGTTTCTCTACCTCCAGGAGGTAACTGACTCGGCACGCAAGGGTAGCAGTAACTTCCACCGCAGTTGTGATGCAAACATGAGTCACGTTACTAGGTATTGATAATTCTGATGCACTATGGCTAAGTCTTAACCTTTCTTTTTTTTTTAATATTTTTTTATTATTTATTTATTGTTTATTTATTTATTTGAGAGCGACAGACACAGAGAGAAAGACAGATAGAGGGAGAGAGAGAGAATGGGCGCGCCAGGGCTTCCAGCCTCTGCAAACGAACTCCAGACGCGTGCGCCCCCTTGTGCATCTGGCTAACGTGGGACCTGGGGAACTGAGCCTCGAACCGGGGTCCTTAGCCTTCACAGGCAAGCGCTTAACCGCTAAGCCATCTCTCCAGCCCTTAACCTTTCTTATATCCTATACTCGAGCAAAATCTGACCCCTTTCCCTCTGCGACTGATGGGAGCAACTCCCAACCATGGAGGACTTCATGTCTCACGAAAGCACTCTCCAGGCGGGTCCTGCTGAAAGCTGAGGCGTGCTCAACTGGTTTCTGTTCGGCCTCTTTAAGGAGAGGCAGCAGCTCCGACAAAACGGTCCAGGGAAGCCACCTAAAAGGGTGGGCGGTCTTCGTAAATGGACAGGAAACAGAAAAGATGAATATATTGGGCGGATGACAGATCCCTTCACTGGCCTTCAAGATACAAGCTGTTCTATTAAACATAGGGCCATTATGCTGGCTGGCCGTCCACTTTAAACCCCAGAGTGATTAAAATGCTGGCAGGAAATGAAAGCTTTCTATTGAAGGTCCTTCCCTGAGGTCCTAATTTCAAACCAAATTTTACAGCGCCGCACAGGAACAAAGGAAGCCCAGTCTTCCAACTCTTCTTTTTGTCACTTTGGACAAAGACACCCCCTCATGCTCCTCAAAGGACAATGGCCTCTGTAGGGCCACGGCCATGCCAAGAATGGGCACAAACCATACAGCAACACATTTTAAAAATACATTTTACACTGCCCTTGACATTTCAGATAAATAGAAACCACTGCACTGAAATTCCAAGTATTCTACCCTTTCCCTCCACCCTTTGCCTTTATAATGAGAATTTTCCTATTTTCCCAATCTACTTGATCTTTGACATTTTGGCCTCTGAATGGAGGACACAGTAGAGTAGTCAAATAAATTAATTATTCAGATAATTGTGTTTTATTAAGTAATCACTGTCACTGAGACAATCTCTTGATTTTCACCAAGAAGACAAGGGTGTCCCCACATCTTTTAAGATGGAAACTGCTCTAGGGCCATTCATACGTCAGGCCTACTGTAACCAAGCCAGGGGAAATATGGTATCAGAATAGGATTCTCTGTTTCTTCACTAGCTGTTGTTTCGGGGTGGCCTTTTTCCCCCTCCTCTGTCTTCTTTAGCAAAAACAGCTTTCATGTTTTTACTGAACCACTTCAGACTCACTCTTGCACACAGTGGATGTTTACTTGGACTCGGTAGGCTGAGAACAGCTGGCTGTTTCCTAGCGAATGGAACATGAGACCATATGTTTCAACATTCAAGCAATTTTGAACCAGAGGTATTATATGCCCTTGTTGCAACCGTACAGTAAACACCAAAAGAACAGGGATATACAAGAGATATGGCTTGCTTTGTTTTTTCATTTTCCTTTCTTTCTCTCAGCACTGTTTCCTGAGCTACAAAACCACTCCACACCATTTCTGTCACAGACATGCAGTACAGGTTTGCAGAGAATGCTGGTGAGATGACAATGTCTCTGCTTTTGGGACAGCTATATTTTATTCTTTTAAATTGTTTTAAAATTTATTTTCAAGTGTGTGTTGGGGGGGAGGAGAATGGGCACACTGGGGCCTCTAGCCATTGCAAACGAACTCCAGATGCATGTGCCACTTTGTGCATCTGGCTTTAATGTAGGTATTGGGGAATCAAACCTGGGTCCTTAGGGTTTGTAGGCAAGTGCCTTAAATGCTAAGCCATCTCTCTAGATCGGGACAGCTATATTTTAGACAGGGAGAGATAGCTGTGTACATGTTTCCCTTAGAATTCTGTTCACAAATGTGTTTGAGGCCCTCTCTGGGTATCATCAGCAACACATATGCTTAGTTTCTCCCAAAAAGCACAGGGTTATAGAAGGGAGTCTCTGATTTTAGCATTTAGGATGGCCATGTACTTTGTTCCTCCCCCTCCTCAAATTAAGCTAACTAATGAGATTGGAGATTAAAGTCAAGTTGAGGATAACAAGTGCCCAGAAGAAAAGTCCTTGGTTCATTAGTAAAATTTTCAATCACATATACTTGATGCTTAAAGATTATTCATTCATAATGTCAGAAAATGAAACCAAAGATTCAAAGGCAGGCTGAGTCAGAGCTTCCCCAATGGTTTAGCAGAACATTAAGAAGAAATTCTCTTGTCCCTGGAAGAATTGTCCTGCCTTAGGAAACACAAAATATAGTAACATACAGAGACATGGAGATACAATGACTGAAATATCAAGCGCAGGGAGGCAGAACAGGAAGTCACCAGCCTAGGGAAAGTTCATGAGACTTTCCTAAATTTAGACTTAAAAAAAATAAGTCAATAAGTTGTTCTGGACCATTAGCTAAAAGATTAAATGAGAATCATTTATAAGATAAAACAAGTACAATCAAATCATAGATGAAAGCAATTTATTTCTACCTCACAGAGAGAAAAATTTCTTTGACATTGTTGTTACTGCTGCTTTTGTGGTTTGTTTGTTTTTGGCAAGGTCTCACTCTAGCTCAGGATGACCCAGAGCTCACTCTGTAGAGCCAGGTTGGCCTTGAACTCACATTGATTCTCCTACCTCTGCCTCCCAAGTGGCAGATTAAAGGCATGCATCATGCCTGGCTGTTTGTTTCTGTTTGAAACAAGATCACATGGAGCCCAGGTTAATCTCAAACTTACTAGTCAAGGCAGGCCTTAGACTCCTGACCCTCCAATCCAGGCCTCTCAAAGGTTAAGATGGCAGGTGTGCAACTCTATGCTTGATGCCAAATTTGTTTTTGAATTCCTAATTGCCTCAGGTTTTTAAGGTTTTGCATATGTGGCTGATATACTTTTCACAGAGGATTTCAACAAATGATTGTATATACTTTTTAAAATATATTATTTATTTATTTGAGAGAAAGAGGCAGAGAGAGAGAGAGAGAGAATGGGCACACCAGAGCCTCTAACCACTGCAAATGAACTCCAGATGCATGTGCCCCCTTGTGCATCTGGCTTATGTGGGTCCTGGAGACTCTACTGGGATCCTTTGGCTTTGCAAGCAAATGCCTTAACCACTATGCCATCTCTCCAGCCCCTATACTTTTAAAATAATGTTAAAAGCCAGGCATGATGGCTCAAACCTATAATCCCAGCACTCAGGAGGCTGAAGTAGGAAAGTTGCCATGAATTTTAGACTAGCCTGGACTGGAAAGTGAGTTCTAGATCTGCCTGAGCTAGAGTGAGACCCTGTTCCAAAACAGCAACAGCAACAAGGAGATAACTTTAAAAAGATGACTAACAGTGCTTCCAAATTTTTCCCACCTTCTCTAGGGTCTTACATGAAAGGCAGACTAATAGCACTTTATTCCTATGATTCCATTCAAGTGCAAGGAACTTACTGAGAATTTAAAAATGCTGCCAGGCATGATGGTGCACGCCTTTAATCCCAGAACTCGGGAGGCTGGGGTAGAACGAGGCCACCCTGACACTACATAGTGAATCCCAGGTCAGCCTGGGCTAAAGCAAGGCCCTACCTCAAAAAACCAAAAACAAAAAAAGTGCTAATAGTTTTAGCCATGATACTAAAAACTACTCCTTCCTAGCACATCTCATCAAGCAACACAAATATAAACACATGTATACATTATTTACATTAGTCTCTCAGGTCTAAGAAAATGTTGAAAAATGGACCCTTTACCCACTGAGTTTCCTTAATGCACATGATGAGACAGATTCTCACCTGTGGGTTCTGGAGTCGCACAGAGATGCTGGAAAAGGTGCCAGGTCAGGGTTATAGGCATGCCCTTATGATGCTAACCACGCACAAGAAAAGGCCAGCACACAAGGGAATATGTGCAAGGATGCCCAGAGCAGTTCTGTCTATAAACACCAATAACTGTAACCACCACCCATAGGGATGAACGCCCTGATCAGGACAGGTATATCAGGAGCACAGGAGAAAGAGCCAGAGCAGCTGCCAGTCACTGTCTCTAGAGCCTTGGAATTCTACTTCAACTTTGTTTCTTCATCTTCCAGGGAAGAACAGTAACAGTCTCTCCATGTTAAAGTTACGGTGAGTGTTCAGTGAATGCATGCGTGCCTGTGTCTAAGAGGCAGTATGCAGAGAAGGAGCATCCTAAGTACAGAATTCACTGCAGGTGAGCAGGGCTCACCACTGACACTGTGGCATGAGGGCCTCAGAGGGGAGAACCCCTGGTAATAAGAGGATGAGGACAGAGAAAGAAAACTGGGACCTCTGCCCTTTAGGCATGGGTCAGATCAAACTGTAAGGTAATTACATGCTTCAGAACATCTCTGCTACCCTTCAGAGTGTAGAAGGTTCTACGCAACAAACTTCAGACAGGAACTGATTCCGTTGTGGTGGCGCATACTGGTAGAAACTGCTGAAGACGCAGAGGCAGGAGGAGCAGGAGTTTGGAGCCAGCTTGGGCTACACGTTCACACACACACACACACATACAGAGAGTACTGAGAACAAACATCAACACTGTATCTTCAAATAAAGAGGGTTTGGGAACCTATAGGAGTAAATAGCTTACATATCTCTGTTCCTTGAAAATGAACAATTTTGATGGATATTCTTCAAGAATTCTTCAAGTTAAGAAAAAAAAAATCTACCTCAGTGAGGGAAGTAACTCAGTGGTAGAAGAGCAACTGCCTAGATGTTCAAGGCCTTAGGTTCAAACACCCATTGACCCTGACCACAGACAGAACAAAATAAAGCATAGTCATGTCCTTGTAGACTCACAGTAAGATCTAGTACACTCACATGGGGACTGGACTGCCTTCCTCAGTCTTCCAATACGAAAATGTATCAGTTAAAATTATAGCTCCTATAATAATCAGACATACACATGATAAAAACCCAGCCTCACTTATTATAAAACATACAGAAACAAGCAATTCTGTCAAGGAGCCCTGCAGATACGAAAGCGTTGCGCATACTAGCGGTTCATATGTCCCGTTATACTCCAGTTTACGCGTCACAGCATACAGCGGTGCTAACAATTAGTTAGAGGTCCTACTTCAGAAGCAATGATTTTATTGTGTTAACTTGGGGTTTGGCCAAGATGATGCCTCCTCTCATGCATCTTGATCTGCATGGGACTCACTTATTTAAATCTCTTAGTCATGCAACAAACGTTTAGTAAGCGCCTACAACTAGGGTGCTGGGAAGAGAGAACAGCCCACACCAGTGATGCCTGCTTCAAACTTACAGTCTTGCTGGAAAGATGGCTTTAGTGGCTAATGTGCTTGCTGGCAAAGCCAAAGGACCCAAGTTCCCAAGTTTGAGTCCCCAGAACCCATGTAAAGCCAGATGCACAAGGTGGAGTTCCTTTGAAGTGGCTAAAGGTCCTGGCATGCCCATCCTCTATCTGCCTCTTTCTTTAACTCTCAAATAAATAAATACACAAATAAATAAATAAATATAAATTTATAGCCAGCTGTGGTGGTGCATGCTTTTAATCCCAGCACTTGGGAGGCAGAGGTAGGAGAATCGCTGTGAGTTCAAGGCCAGCCTGAGACTACATAGTGAATTCCAGGTCAGCCTGGGCTACTACTGCGAGACCCTAGCTTGAAAAACCAAAGGGGGCAAAAAAACCAAACTAATGTTCCCGTTATGTCCCACAGACGTATAACAGCACCAAAATGGAGGGTTACACTACCTGTTCATCTCATGTGACTCTTTGGGGATGGGGAAAAAGTTGAAATTTGACTGGTTTGATGTGGACAGGTACCTGAAAGAGCTTTGTGGAAATAAAACAGCTTCCTTAATTGAGCAGAAAGACTGACTTTTTGGATGTGTTTGCCTTGTCCTCTGTTCCCAAGGCAGTTTACACCCTAAAACCACAAAGACCATGCATCTATCCATCAGGGCGTGATAAGTGAGATGTGCTTCACAGCCACTGAAAAGGAAGAGCTCCCGGTATAACTGTGAGCAGAGCTGGCTTGCTGGGCAAGGGTGTAAAGAACATGAAAGAAACAACTTCTCTGTTGCCTTCCACTGTGGACCAGGGGCCGAAATAGGGGGCCGCAGCATGTGGGAATAATCACAAGGAGCAATTTGTTCCGAGTATGTCAAGGTCAGTGACATTATGGCTGGAGAGACTGTCATGAGCACCGCACGTCTGCGGCAGTTCCTGAGTGTCACATAGGATCACCTAGGGTGTTTGCCTGCCATTTCCTTCATATTGCCACCCCGTCCCCCCTCCGCCCGCCAACAGCCTCTCTCTCTCAGAATTACAAGTATGCAGAAATGGAAATACCTCATTCTGGTGGTCTTCTGTTGGTCAACAAATAATTCTACTGATGATGCTGACAATGTGGGGGGCCCACAAGGAAGTCCAGCTGGATTTGTTGAAATAAAACTAGTTTTTTTTTTTTTTCCTTCCTAAAACACATTTCTATCAGGAAACCGTTCTCTAGCTGCATCCAATTTAGGACATATTCTGTCTGGCTCTGGAAGACAGACAAGAAGAAAGAAATGATACCTGGGGTATCATTTGTCTGTTTGCTTGCCTTTTCCCTTGCAGTCTTTAGTAGAAAAGAACAAAATCATACTTTGCTTTACATTTCCCAGACATGTAAGTTCCAAAGAAAGTGTCTCTTTTAAGAGAGAGAGAGAGAGATACTTTATTTAATGGGCTGGGAAGATGCTCAGAACAGAGGTAATTCGGACAGCATACTCAACAGTATTAGTTACTTCTTTTCACTGTGAACCAAGTGCTACCCTTTGATTTCAGAAAAAATCATTTCAAGTTTTCTGTTCTATTACCCTCCATTTTTCTTCAAGTTTTCTAAATGATTAATAAATTCCAAGGCATTTTTTAAAAAATTCTCAGCCAATGTAAAGGCTAAGTAATAATGTGAATTAGAATTAAAGGAAAAAAACTATGCTACTATATCTTCAAAGGTAATTATATTCTAGAAATATTTAATGAAAGGACTATAAATTCTGTTTTTAAGAAAGTTAAAGTGATGAAGCAACAACAAATTTTGTTATTTTTAACGTGGGTATTTTAGTTTAAAATAATTCCACTCCATGTTTCCCAAATTCAATTTTTCACATAATGCTCAGCCTAATATGAATGTGGGAAAAAAAGACAAATCCAAACATGGAATACTATTTTCGAAAAATAGTGGACTAAATGTAAAGGTCCCGTAAAATGTGATATCTAGATTTTTCTGAACTCGTTCACATGACCTCCCTTCTATTCATAGAAAAGTAGCAATTCCCATTTGAATATAGAGCGATACCTTGTAGGAGAATTTGGTTTAGCACAAATAAACTTGAGGGAAGTGTTGACTTAAAAATAAAACACTGGGAAGGGAGGGAAGGTTTCTTCTCCCTCTGTGAAAATTTCCGGAAAACTTGTAAACAAAGGCAGGTTTGGCTCAGAGACAGCCACTCTGGTGAGCTGAGGAGGACAGAACAAGGAGTGCATCAAACCTCCCAGAGTGAGGAAATGTTTGTAAAACAGTTAGTAAATCACAGAGAGCTAGGGTCATGGGACACGCTGCCAAAAGCCCAGCTGTGAAAGAAGGGGGCCAGGCGTGGTGTGCAGTTGGAACCCCATTCTCAACCATCTCTTGGTTCCATTCCCTGCCCTTTCCCTCTGTCATGTCAGAGCTCTGGTGACCATGCATCTCATTAGCTCTGAGCCATAGCCTGTGATGATTTGCCCTTGTGAGGTGCCAAGGTGGAACTCTATGGAGCCTTTGGACCCAGGGACAAGGTTGAAGGTTACAATGGGAAACAAGAATCATAGTTAACCTGAAAAATAAATTTAAAAGAAGAGCAGAGGGCTAATATGTAGCTGGAAGTTTGTATGAATTTTAAATATCTTCTCAGGTGCTATTCAATCACTACTTTCCCAATATAGTCAATAAGTTTGTCAAAGATTCTTGCCCCAAGTTTTTAGAAGTGGCAATGTACAAATTGATAAATTCTTTTTATCTTTTTTTGAGGTAGGTCTCACTCCTGCTCAGACTGACCTGAAACTCACTCTGTAGCTGCAGGCTGGCCTCAAACTCATGGCAATCCTCCTACTTTAGCCTCCCTAGTGCTGTGATTAAAGGTGTACACTACCATGCATGGCCAGAATTTGGTAAGTTCTTCATAAACTCTTTTGTGCCCTCTTCTGACCCAAGAAGTTAGGAAGATAACCCAGGCCCAGAAAGCCAAGCGTCACATGTTCTCTCTCATATGTGGATCCTAGCTACAGATAACTGGACTTCCATGTGAGTAGGAAAAAAACTCAGTAGCAAAGGCCAGTAAGCTAGAAAAGAGATATAAAGAGAAGAGAAAGGAAGGGAGGGGGGTACTTAATAGGATGGTATTGTATATGTGTAAGTAGAAGAATAAATTAATGGGGGTGAAAAGGCTCAAGTGAGGTCAGGGGAAGAGAATGAGTAAAGGGAAGGTGGAAGGAGAGCTAATCAAAATCTAAGAGGATATAAATAAATCATATGGAATCCTACTTTTTTGGACAATGGAACACCCAGGAGTGGTAGACTGTTGCTAGAAAATTTTCAGTGCCAGGGATGGGATACCTTCCATTGAGTTGTTGGCTAGGGAGGTCCCTGATGCCCCCAAAACATTATAGGCCATTGCCAAGGCCCTTGATTTCCCATTAGGAATAGATGGAAAGACCCTATTGCTGAAGACTCCACATTCTTGGGCTGCAAGGCCACTGAGAAATCTTGCTGGAACTGAGCTGATAACCTCCTCCATGTAGACCAGCTGACAGAAAGCTGGAAGAAACCATTTTGCACGAAGTTCAATGGGAGAGAGAGAAATCAATGAAGATACTCAACAGCGGACACTGCAAGCCTTATATTTGGCCAGCCAGGCCAAATGAGCCCAATGGGTAGAATAGTGGCATGTCTGTCATGGTGGAAACCAACTGCCCTCTAACTGGACTGGTGGTCCACTCCATGGGAAGGAACACATTCCTGACACTGAAAACTTGAAATGGGTAGTCATGAGCCCTAGGGGTGTAACGTCTGCTGCTGCTTGGCTAAATGTATATACTATGCTTAACAAAATGCCCAGTAAGCACTTCTCTTAATGTTCATACCCTTATAATAATGCTACTCTCACTTTTGGTAGAGAATCTTCTCTTTTCAGATGGCAGTGACCTTGGGACGACTCAGAAGGCATCATGGTGCTGGAAAGAAGTGACTGGAGTGCACAGCACTGCAATATCTCTGTCACACCTTCCAAGGTTCAGGGTCTAATGCGGAAGAGGTGGTATAAAGAATGTAAGAACCAAAGGAAGGGTAGGATTCCTTATAACGTGCTCTCCCCAGACACAAAATGGCCATGATTCCACATCCATGATTCCACAGTGCCTGACACTACCTACACAAGGCTGTCATAATAGGAGGAAAAGATCATGACATCAAAATAAAAGAGAGACTGATTGAGATGGGGAGGGGATATGATGGAGAATGGAGTTTCAAAGGGTAAAGTGGGGGTGCGGGGAGCATTACCATGGAATATTTTTTATAATCATGGAAGTTGTTAATAAAAAAAGTTTTGAAAAAGATATAAAATAAAGCACTTACTCTGTAGGCTAACCTAAACTTTGTAAGATGCCATGTAAAAGTGAATATTCTAAAATATTGAGATTGCCCTTCAACATGAGATAATTACCTGATTTTGGCCTATCATATTACTTACTGAAACATTTGTTAATAGAATTATAGATGTACAGCACAGCCTATGAGTTTTGTCATGATTTTTTTTCAGCAGTTTCATGCTAAGGAACGAACTTAAATAATACCACCTACAGGACAAAATTTTTACACCAAGCTAGCAAAAATAGCTTCATGTTTCTCTTAGGAAGTTTCACTTTCTTTTTTTTAAGGTAGGGTCTTACTCTGCCCCAGGCTGACCTGGAAGTCACTATATAGTCTCAGGGTGGCCTCAAACTCATGGCGATCCTCCTACCTCTGCCTCCTGAGTACTGGGATTAAATGCATGTGCCACGACACCTGGCCAGGAAGTTTCATTTTTGAGCTTTAAAACTTAAGGATGGCTTCAGATAAAGCTTCCTTAAACTTCTTTACAACTGAAAAATAAAATAAAAATAGCCATCAACTGCTAAGGGAGAGAAGAGAGGTTGCACTGTTACAGACTCCTTCCAGAATGTTCTGATGAGTCTCTCAGTAATCTTTATACATACATACACACATACATACATATATATATTTGGTTTCCTGAAGTACAGTCTTATGCTAGCTCAGGCTGACCTGGAATTCACTATGTAGTCTCAGGGTGGCCTCGAACTCTTGGTAATCCTTCTACCTCTGCCTCCCAAGTGCTGGGCTTAAAGATGTGCACCACCATGCTTGGCTCTAAAAAATTTTTTTTTTAAAAAAAAAACTTCATCTTCTTTCTCTACAATAATCTTAGCCTGCCCATATACAGTACGCTACTAATGCTAGCTAAGAAAACTCGGTGTATTTCAAATGAGGAATATGGCACAGATGGAAATGCATATTTTATGGCACTTTTTTGCTTACTGTGATGTGCATGCATGTGTTTACTCTTGTGGGCACGTGCATACATGCATGTGTGTGTGTGTGTGTACATGGAGAACCAAAGTTGACATCCGGTGTCTTCCTTGATTGCTCTCTGCCTTACTTACTGAGGCAGGATCTTTCCCTTGAACCTAGGACTTCCCAGTTCAGCCAGCCAGTTTGCCTCTGGGACCTCCTGTCTCTAGCTCTGAGCACTGGGATCACAGGCAGGTCACCATGGCCACTCAGCGCTTATTTTATCCTAGGGATCTGAACTCCTATCTTTACACTTGCAAGGCAAGTACTTTATCTACTAAGCCATTTCCCCAGCCCCAAAATGAAGATTTTAAAATATTAAATGAAATGAAGGTAGAGCCAACCAAAGCATGTAGCCCATAATTACACCAAAGAGGTGAAGAAAAGAGGAAGAAGAGAGAAGGAAGGAAAGAGGGAGAACGGAGTCATTTGAAATTATGATCAAAAGCATCCTTGTCAGGAGCTGCCCCGAAAGTGATACTTTTTGTTTGAAGAGAGGGGTGATGATGAGCAGGAGCAAACTTCTTGAGCAACCACATACACACACACACACACACACACACACACACACACACACAAACACACACACACAGGGGGAGAGAGAGAGAGAGAGAGAGAGAGAGAGAGACATACAACTTAATATTGGTCCCAATTCATAACACAGGGAGTCCACTTTGGGCACAATGTTTGGAGAAAATTACTGGATCCAAACAGAAGTAGGATAGACACGTGCAGGTAATCCTTCACTATTGACTCAGGCTGTTATTCCCATGACTGGAGGGTTGCTTTATTTCTTTTGATATATTGAGACCATCTGAGGGCAACAATGCATGTGCTTTTGGGTCTAGTTTTGGAGTTGGCATTGGGTCAGTCCCATCATAGCACATTCCTTACAACAGCAGGATAAAAAACAACTCTCAAATGATCTTTATGAAAAGCTAACTTCGGCCGGGCGTGGTGGTGTGCACCTTTAATCCCAGCACTCAGGAGGTAGACGTAGGAGGATTGCAGTGAATTCAAGGCCACCCTGAGACTACATAGTGAATTCTAGGTCAGCCTGAGCTAGAGTGAGATCCTACCTCAAAAAAACCAAAAAGAAAAAGAAAAGAAAAAAAGCTAACTTGGTCTAGTCAGAGACCAATAAGAAGGTGAGTCCAATGGCAACATATCCTAACCAGTAATCAGCCCAGATCATTTCTGTAGGAAAAAAAAAAAAAAAAAGGAAATTCACAAGAAAATAAACTTATCAATTGAAGAAATAAAATAACTAGGTTTGTAATTAATAGGAAAAAGAAAGAAAGAAAGGTAACTTTTCTTTGTGAGCATTTGTTTTTGAGCTTGAGTAATTAATTCTACAGGGAAGCTGAAGCAAGTATGGGGCTTTGATGACAGATCTGAGATCAAATCCTGACCCCAGGGCTAGGGTCAAGATCAGGTTGGGGAGACCATTTCGGACGTCACTAGTTTCTTCATCTGCAAGATAGGGATAAAAATCACTAGTTACGAGGATTACTGACAGAACTCGATGCGATACTTCTGAGGATACATGGAATGGCGCCTGGCATACAAAACGCAGAGAAATGTTAGCTTTTATTTCCCAACCTCACTCCTCATTGGAGAGCACAGAGCTGGCTTTCTCCACCAGCACATGGATTTTCAGCTGAGTATGGAATGTACCTCACTATGAACTGAACCCCAACCCAGGCAAGCCCTCTGGGTTTCAAGTCTCTCACCTCTTCCAGCACCACATTTATTATAGTCTAAGTCAAAAGGACTCCCTGAAGATGCAAAGAAGAGAGTACCCCCCCCCAAATAAATGGACATGACTCAAGCTTTAGATATTCAGCCATTTAAACATGTTGCTCACAGCTCATGTTCCCAGCTCCAGGAATTCCTCTTGGATCCTTGCTGCAGTGGCAGTGATGGCTTCCACATTACATTCTTCACCCCTTATTCAGCTGGCAAGCCAGAGGACATCAAAACAAGTTCAGAACACACACACACACACACACACACACACACACACACACACACTTCAGTGTTCTTGTCACTCAGAAAGTAGGTGATTAATACAAGACAGAAATATGGTCATTGCTATAGGCTTTCTCATTGTGACTGGTCATTAGTAGGCACTTGCAGATGCAGAAGAAATACTGCTTATTGTTGATGCCTCCCCTCCCTGTGTGTGTTCAAGTACTAAGTTAAGTTATCCATTTATGTGAGGGGGAAGGGAGAGAATGCATGTGCCAAGGCCTCTTGTCATGGAAACAAACTCCAAATGCATGTGCCATCTTGTGTATCTGGTTTACATGGGTACTGGTGAATCAAACCTGGGTCCTCAGTCTTCACAGGCAAGTGCCTTAACCTCTGAGCCATCTCTCCAGCCCCTCAAAAAATTTTTAAATATATTTTTATTTGAGAGAGAATACAGGCACAACAAGGTCTTTTGCAACTGTACATGAACTCTAGACACATGTGCCACTTTGCGCATCAAGCTTTATATGGGTACTGTGGAATCAAACCTGGGCTGTCAAATTTTGCAAGTAAGTGCCTTTAAAAAGCCACCTTCCTAGTCCCAATTTAATTTTTTTTTTAAATCTTATAGCCCAGGCTGGCCTGGGGAACCCACTATGTAGCCAAGGCTGGTATCCAACTCAAGACTCTCCTACTTCTGCTGGAATTACAGGTGTGTGCCACCATGCTTGGCTGTATTTTTGGGATTCCTCTGCTTAAGATCACTAAGTTCAGGATACTGAATGATAGCTGGCTGTAGGTGTGTGACCAAGAAATAATACCCAAGGAATGGCTGGAATAAAAGCAAGGTGATGGTAAAGGACATTGAGGCAAACAAGAGAGATGGGATAGTAGTGCAATGATAAGCGCTTGTCTAACATGCACGATGCTCTAGGATTATCTCCATCGGGAAAGGCAAGTCACACAATGAAACCACTCAACGAGAGAACTGGCCAGCTGAGGACATCTTACCACCACTGTGGTGAAGAGTCACAAGGAAGCTGCTTCATTCGAAAGCCTCCCCAACCACTGCCTCTCAGGGAGCGCAAAGGACAGGATCCAGGAGGCCAGCATTCCATGCCAGCTCTGCCACTGATTTACTATGTGGCCCTGGGCAAGTCTAGGACGTTTGTGAAACTCGTGTACCTCCATTATGAAATGAAGATAACAATCTCAAATTTCACTATGTTGCTATAGCTACAAAATAATAAATATGATGATGATGCTTTGTTAATAGCACCATATGGATCTAAGTCATTACTATCATGAAGTAACATATTATTTTGGCCAATAAGGCAAGAATATTAGGGTAAGCTACTAATTTTATTAATTTACCGCTCATTGAGTTATACCGCTTTTATTTCCTCTAACATCTCCAGTAAGTTACCTTGGAACCTATAAAAATTTTATCACTAAGTCAACAGCGCGACTTAGTTTCTTATTTGTTTGCTTGTTTTGTAAAGAGAAGATAAGAAATGAAGGGGCTCAAGTTCAAACTGCCTTAAACAGGAAGCTGAAGTTAGTTTTGTTCAATTCTTGCCAAGTATGTTTCCATTTAAAATCATCTTTTTGCATTATTCTGGAAGAAAAGCAAACTTATCTCATCCAAAATGGTGTTTTCAATTTCCTCATATAACAAGGCTTGAATGTTGAGGAGGAAGCAGGCAAAAACTAAGGAACCAAGAAAGATCAAAAGGCAAGAGACCTATAACCTGTAAGGTTACGAGGTTATGACCCCAGAGCCCTGGAGCAAGGTGGATGTCTAGAAAGATATTTTCAGGTAGTCTTAAGCAAACTAACTTTCCAGGACTTTTTGCAAAGAAATGAGAGATAGGATCTAATGCCGAGGAGAACACGGCTGGCATGAATACACTTACAAAGATCACAAGGACCCTCACGAAACTGAGCTGTCACCATGGTTTGAGAAGGGAACAGTAGTATTAGTAACTCGTCGTCTACTTAAAATGAACACTTGTCTACACCAAAAGTATTTCTTTTGACTGTTTCATCATGGTTATTATCCCGATCCTAAACCCTTGACAAGATGCAGTCAGGCTATAAATTAGAAGGAAAGAAAACTGTGAGTGAACAATTGCCATGAGTCACATACACCTCACCTCCTCAGTTTGGTTGTGATGGTGATTACTGGCCTTTAAACTAAAAGAGGGAAGTTGCAGTTGACATGTCAAGTTGTGATTCATGTCAAACCACATGCTGGGGCTCTACCTGTTTTCCCAATGTCTGACAGAGAGGTGGCTGGAACTGGGTCGGTGTGGGGAGGAAAGTGAAGGCAAGCTGGCTGCAGGCACATTCTACGTAATAGAAAGACAGAGACAGATGCGTTTTGTGCTGGTATGTTAGGCACAGAAAGCTCAGTGAGATGGGCTGGAGGGATGGCTTAGTGGTTAAGGCATTTGCCTGCAAAGCCAAAGGACCCAGGTTTGATTCCTCAGGACCCATGTTAGCCAGATGCACAAGGGGGTGCACGCATCTGGAGTTCGTTTGCAGTGGCTGAAGGCCCTGACACATCCATTCATTCTCTCTCCCTCTCCCGCTTTCTCTGTCAAATAGATAAATACATAAAAATAAAATATTTTTAAAACAAAGAAAAAGAAAGCTCAGTGAGAGGGGGAGGAGATGGATAAGGAACACCTTCCTAGAATACCTCAAAAGTTAATTTGTGACTTGCTTTAACTAAGTTCAAGAAGAACAGACCCTACTATGGATATTAAAAGGAGAAAAAAAAAGTTTGCATCAGTTATATATTTGTAGCAATCAGAATAAAACACAAGACTTTTTGGAGCTTGTATGTATCTTAAGCATTAATCTTCAGGAGACATTCAGTGATTCCTAAGCATCATCGTCTTAAAAGCTTTAGGGCTGGGTGTGGTGGTGCACACCTTTAATCCCAGCACTCGGGAGGCAGAGGTAGGAGGATCGCTGTAAATTTGAGGCCACCCTGAGACTACATAGTGAATTCCAGGTCAGCCTGAGCTACAGTGAGACCCCTACATTGAAAAATAAAAAACAAACCACCACCACAACAACAAAAAAACCTTTAGGAACGTGCACCAATCTCAACTCCATGTCCAAAAATTAGTTCTTTTTATTTGTTTGTTTGTCTGTTGTTTTACTTTTGAGGTACTGTCTCATTCTAGCCCAGGCTGACCTGACACTCAATCTGTAGTCCCAGACTGGCTTTGAACTTGTTGTGATCCTCCTACCTCTGCCTATGAGTGCTGGGATTGAAGGTGTGCGCCGCCATGCCCGGCTTGTTCTTATATTCTGAGCACATTTCTAAGCCCCTGTCTTATTTTTACATGTAAAATATGTAGATTAATGTCAAGAAAGTGCTTGTAGCAAACTGAACAATATACTGCAATCAAACAGGTTCACTAAAAGTTGAGGCACAGAAGCTGAAAGAGGAATATAGGCCACAGAAGACGGTAGGAACAGAAGTGACGAGCAGCCAGAAGCATCTTTGCCCGCTCCACTCTCCTGTAAGATCACACATCCACCATGAACACTGAGGGAACAAAAAGGGTCCCAGGCTCAAACTGGTTATAGTAATAATGAATAAATGATATTGATGAGGAAATGTTTCGAAAGTCAGCACTTCCTTTACTGTAATGTACCAGCAAGCATTCCTTGCCACACTCAGTGGTTCCAAACATCGCTCAGACCCAGTGTTCTGGTCTCACAAAAGGCTAAAATCTAGGACTCTATGAATGATTCCCATAGCTAACCCCCAGCATACTCTTAAGTTATCCATGAAAGCATCTGACCAAACCATAATCAAGAAGCCATTAGATTTTCTACTAAAATGTTGATCCTTGAACACCACCTGCTTTGATATTGAAGGGGCACGGAACAATGTAAAATGGAGAGCAAATACAACTGGGTAGTGAGTCTGAGTCCATCCAGGAACAGCAGATAGATTTCATAACCTAGATGTCTCGTGGGGCTTTGTACAGTTTGACTTGGCACTGTTCTGTTAGCATAGGGTCTTCTGTTCTCCGTGGACAGGTGTGGGCCCCACTTAAAAAGGTCAGCATCCTCCTCTAGCCGTGCACATAACCCTTCTGATCTGACCTAATCTGACAGTGAGTCAGCGGGAGGGTGCGGCCTATCTGAAGTGACCATCACAGTTCCTTCTGGTCTTGACATTCTGTGGGTGAAGCTACGATGTTTGTTTCAAGTTGACCATTACAAGAAGGACGATGCATTATTTAACTCCTGTATCAGACCAGCAGAGACTCTGAGATGACATTTTAATTTTGGCATTCAGGCCCTATTTTACGTCTTTATGGATTCGAATATCATGAGCTCATCCTACACCTATAAATGTATTCATTATGTCAGCTTTCCCTTAAGCAAATAAATGCACGGCCGGGGGAGTAGGAGAATACTGCTTGCCATTCAATTTGGCTTCCGCAGAACCCTTCACTATTGGGAAGAAGCTGCCCATTTCTAGATAATGAGAACATTTTTTTTTTTTTAAACCATCACTCTGGTGTCTTTTATTTCACTATGTCACTCTGGAAGAGTCTGAAAGTCAAAGACTCTCCACCTTTGCCTCTTAGAACATCAATAGGTTACAAAAATAATACTTTGCCTAGTGGTGTGTGCAACCTTAAGTTGAACCCAGGAAAATGGTATTCGTTATTCTGTTGGATATATTAGATGTGCAATAATGATGTATCATAAAGTAAATCAAATTACAAAAACGAACCCTATCCCTTGGATAAAATTCTGGGACTGAGCCAACACCACAATTATTGCCTTCTCTTGCATTGAATGTGCTACAGTGAGTGTTTGGAAGATGTAAACAGGACATAAATCTGAGATTGGTTCTTCAATCTGTCTACAAATAACCATGACATTATATATAAACTATACTTTAGAGCATATATGCTTTCTGTTTAAGCAGCTAAGAAGTGTATTAGACACTATGATAAACAGAAAAAACGGAGCGTGAATGCCGATAAATGCAAGCCTTCCGTCTCGGAAAGTCTCCACTTATTTGATTAAGTTAGGTGAAAAACAGAGCAGTCATGCTTGTAGCCTTTCTTCCTTTTCCCTTTCCTCTCCTCTTTTCATTTCTAATGCGAATCGGAAGTCTATGTGGAGCAGCCTGGCTAGCCCCAGTCTAACCTCCCCATCTGGAAGGGGACTAACCAGCCTCGGGGCTACTTCCAACCCTTCCCAGCTGTTGGGTTGGGGTTTTTTGTTTTTGTGGGCTTGAGAAAGCATATTTATATAAATGATTGCCATATCCTTTGCCAGCTGTTGACCCTGCTCTTGTCCCGGTTGGGGCATGGTTTTCATTTTTAGCGGCCACAGACTGGAACTGACCCTGACAGAGTTAGCACGCTATGCAAACAGCTTTACGCGCGATTCTGTGACAGTTCAGACAATGGATGCACAGTGCAATCTGGGGACCGGTGTTTCCCTTTGGGCAAATGTCACTGAATCCAGAGCTGGAAGTCTCAGTTGAAAAAATAAATTCCGAGATTCACTATGTTATGGAATAGCTTCCCTTCAGACTATGCTGATCTCAGCGAGGGTCAGAGCAAGAATGTCCCAGCAGAAGCAAGAGACTTGTCCACCTACGGACATCAAGCGTTCTCTGGACAGGCTTGTAGGGCAACTTGTTTGTATAGTTAGAAGAGAGGCAAAATGAATTTTTTTTTAATTTCAAAACTATGCTTCTAATATCCAGGAAGAAAAAACTTTAGATCCTCATTCCTTAACAGGACAAAAAGATAAAAATCAGTCTGGGCTTTTGATCATGACTACAGAATATAAACAATCATTCCTAAGGACAGCCAATTAGATCATTCCTTTTGCTCATTACCAAGCATAATAAGCCTATGTTCAATCTGTGGATAGCTGTAGTCACAGTGAATTAGAATATTTTGGAACAGCTTTAGAGAGAGTATAGATGGGGGGAGTGTACGGTGACGAGAGGGAAAAGTATAATAAATATTCCATTAGTGGTGATTTATCCTGGACATCATATATATTATCTACAATTAAATGGAAATAAGAGAATAAATAGCAAAGCTTCACAACTTCCATATAGTGGACCAAGTCTTTTCAGACAGAAGTATCCAAATGACATACATGAAGAATGAAGAGGTGTGATTAAAAAATAACTTGTGGGGCTGGAGAGATGGTTTAGTGGTTAAGGCATTTACCTGTGAATCCTAAGGACACATGTTTGACTCTCCAGGTGCCATGTAATCCAGAAACAAAGTGAGGCAAGCGCTCAAGGTCACGCATGTACACAAGGAGGTGCACGTGGTTGGAGTTTGAGTGCAGTGTCTGGAGGCCCTGGCACGCCAATTCTCTCGCGCTCTCTCTTGCTCTCTCACATAAAAAAGAAAAAGTCCAGTCTGTTGGGCTTGCCTCAGGAAAACAAGCAAACAACAACAAAAAACTAAACTGCTAATGCTTAAACTGATAGATACATCTACCTATATAACAAAGGTTTATAACCACTGACCATTGGCAGGATCATCCAGCCCTTGCAATACTGTGACAGTCTGATTGGACAAGGGAAAACAGGCTGCTGGCTTGGTGAAAGGAGGACTGTGTTGGGCTCTTTCCTTCTCCGTTTCCAAGCCTTCAGGCTGACTGGCCTGACAGAGACTGCCATCTATAACTGTATTCACAAAGTGAACTCCGTCCTAGAGGGCAGAACAGAACAGCTGACAAATAGAGGAGAGGCAAGATGAAAAGTCAAGATAGTTCCTGACGTAGACATTTGCAGTCTTTGAAAATAATCCAAAAGGAAAATTAGTCTATGAATTCAAGAGTCACAAACTTAAGTACAGCGTTAAAACTCCTCCGAAGTTGGAGGTCTGGAATTGCTTTAAAGGCTGCTCACAGTTCCAGTTAGTTTTCACTTGAGATGGAAATTTTGTATGCTGATGGAACTAAGTGATGGTATCTTTGAAGCCTCTATGAACTCTGATTAATGACAAACTCAGTAAAATTACAAAGCCATATTTTTTCCCCTCTAATTCATGTCTTTATAATAGTGAGGAAAAGAAAACAAAGCCATTTGCTACTTACAGAATGTGACAAAATTTCTCACTGCTGATACAAGCTAATGGGTAATCTACACACCACTTTTATTCAGTGCATTTGAGTGTGGCTGCACACATGCTTTCCCATGTGTGTGCAAGTCAGAGGACAACCTTGGATGTTGGGTCTTTGCTTTCCACCTTGTTGGAGGCAGGGTTTTTGTTCTCCACAGTGCATGCCAGGCTAACGGGCCTGTGAGCTTCTGGGGATTCTCCTGTCCTACCTCCCATCTTGCTGGAGATGTGCATCTGTCTTCACATGAGTTCTGGAGATCTGAACTCCAGTCCCTCAGCTTGCATAGCAAGTGCATTCTCCATTGAGCCAATCTCCCCAGGCTTTATCACTTTTCCTATAAACAGAGTATTAAAAACTTGGGTTTCTTTGGTGGGGGGAGGTTCAAGGTAGGGCCACACTCTCTACCCAGGCTGGCAGCAATCCACCTACATCTCCTGAGTGCTAGGATTAAAGGCGTGTACCACCACCAAGCTCTAGAGTATTAAAAACTTTGATGTTATGAGCCGCATATGATGGTGCAGACCTTTAATTGCAGCACTCTGGGGGTTGAGGTAGGAGGATCTCTGTGAGTTCAAGGTCAGCCTGGGACTACAGAGTGAGTTCCAGGTCAACATGGGCTAGAATGAGACCCTAGCTTTTTTTTAAAAAAAAAAAAAATCATGTGGTATTTCTTGACTTAAGCTGGACTGCTAGTTTTCTCTAATAATGTTTTTTACATGTACTTATAAGATATAGTCTTTATTTTTCTTAAGTGTTTATAGCATAGTTTTACTTTAACATTCAGTAGGTTTGCAGGATCTAGATATTTGTTCTGAATATGCTTCAGTTATAATTGAATGTGACCACATCTTGTCATTATTGTCTGGGTTTAGTAAGTTATAACATCAAAGGTGCTCTTGTCCTATGATGATCATAACATTTGAAGTTAATTACCAATATAATCTTGCGTATCACTTCTTTAATTTACATTTAGATTTTCATGGTGAAGTACATGTTTAAAAGATTTGAGATGAGCTGGGCGTGGTGACAAACTCCTTTAATCTCAGCACTCAGGAGGCAGAGGTAGGAGGATCGCCATGAGTTCAAGGCCAGCCTGGGACTACATAGTGAATTCTAGGTCAGCCTGGGCTAGAGCAAGACCCTACCTTGAAAAAAAAAAATGCAACAAAAGATTTGAGGTGGGGGCTGTACCTGAAGTCCCAGCTAGGCAAAAGGAGCCCAGAAGTTGGAGACTGGTCTGGGTAAAAGAAACACTGTGTCTCAAAAAAGACAGAGAGAGAGAGAGAGAGAGAGAGAGAGAGAGAGAGATAAAAATATATTTAATTGCTGGGCGTGGTGGCACACACCTTTAATCCCAGCACTCAGGAGGCAGAGGTAGGAGGATCGCCATGAGTTTGAGGCCACCCTGAGACTACATAATAAGTTCCAGGTCAGATGGGCTAGAGTGAGATCCTACCTCGAAAACCAAAAAAAAAAATAAATAAATAAATAAAATAAAATAAATAAATAAAAATAAGTAAATAAAAAAATATATATATATATGAAATTTTTATTTATTTATTTGAGAAAGAAAGGGAGAGAGAGAATGGGTACGTCAGGGTCTCCAGCCACTGCAAAACAGCTCCAGATGTATGCACCATCTTGTGCCTCTGGCTTACAGGGGTCATGGTGAGATGAACCTGGGTCCTTTGGCTTTGCAGACAAGTGCCTTAACTGTTAAGCCATTTCTCCAGCCCCCCCTTATTTTGGCTTTTTCAAGGTAGGGTCTCACTCTAGCCCAAGCTGACCTGGAATTCACTATGTATTCTCAGGGTGGCCTCAAACTCACAGTGATCCTCCTACCTCTGCCTCCTGAATGCTGGGATTAAAGGCATGCACCACCATGCCTGGCTGAAAGAGAGACTTTAAAAACATTTTTTTTGTTTATTTTTACTTATTTGAGAGTGACAGAGAGAGAGAGAAAGAGGCAGATAGAGAGAGAGAATGGGCGCGCCAGGGCCTCCAGCCAGTGCAAACCCAGATGCGTGAGCCTCCTTGTGCATCTGGCTAACATGGGTCCTGGAGAATCAAGCCTCAAACCAGGGTCCTCAGGCTTCACAGGCAAGCGCTTAACTGCTAAGCCATCTCTCCAGCCCAAAAGAGAGACTTTTAATAAGAGCAGAATAGCAGTCATCTGTTGTTTGTCACGATGTAGAACTGTATGGTTATTTTAGCTGGGTACAGAACTCTAAGAATACTTTTTGCTTATTACTTTGGTATATTATCATATTACCTATTTTGGTTTGTATTTTTGAGAAAAAGTCTTGCTCTGTAGCTCAGGCTGCTCTGACACTCATGATATAGATCAGCATACTGCCTTAGCCTCCTCTGGGATTACAGGAATAAGCTACCACACCAAGCTTCTGTTACATTTATTTATTTATATTTGTTTATGTATTTATTTTTTTGAGGCAGGGTCTTACACTAGCCCAGGCTGACCTGGAACTTACTCTTTAGTCCCAGGCTGGCCTCACACTCACAGGGCTCCTCTTTCCTCTTGAGTGTTGGTACTAAGGGTGTATGCCATCACTACTGGCTTCTATTTCCTTTTGACAACCACTTTGGTCAATCAGAAAGTCCAATATCAACTGGGTGTGGTGGCACATACACAAAGGCCAGTACTTAGGAGACTGAGGTGGGAAGCTTGCTTGAGTTCATATGTCTTTGGAATATGGCCAGGCACAATCTCAGAAACAAAGAAGTCTATCATTAACCCAATTTTCATGCCTACATAGGTCCAATTTTTTTTTTCCTCTGTGAGCTTTAAAAAATTAAATAGTTTTTCATCCTGCTACTAAATATATAGATGCAGATACAAATTGATTTATTCTGCTTAATCACTCGAGTTATACATTTACTCTGAGAACTAAATCTCTTGTTTTAGGAAATTATTATAAATATAAGTAACTTATTATGTGAATATCATTTCCCTCTGTAGTATTATTTTGGAGATATTACAGAATACATATTATTTATTTATTTTTCTGAGGTAGAGTTTGCTCTAGGTTGACCTGGAACCCACTATGTAGTCTCAGGTTGGTCTTGAACTCACAGCGATCCTCCTAACTCTACCTCCCATGTGCTGGGATTGAAGGCATGTGCCTCTTCACATTTATACACATTGTGCTTTTTTGTTAGTGAGAGGCAATATCAGATGTAGTCTAAAATATTTAAGCATTTTAATGTCTACATTATTTCATTGGTAACTTTTTTATACCCTCTTGTCCTTACCTTGTTTTATTTCAGCCAACTTTTGTTGTATGAGTTTTTGTTTTAAAAAACTTTTGTATTTCTATATATTAAAATCTTTAAGATTTTTTCCAGATTATTGTATTATTTTCCTTTTATTTGAGTGATTCCATCTTCTGACTTGCTCACTCTGCAGTCATCTTTTCTTAGTGGTACTCTATCACTTTATCTTATGGGTCATGACATGTGATTTGCAGGCCCACTTTAAGAGGCAGCCGCAGTGAATGTTTTGCTTACTTTATGAGTGCGCCATTCCTTGTCTTGCAGCTAACAGAGGCTGACAGATCTTGGTAGCAGTCAGCAGCACCTCTCTTTACTGTCATTTTGAAGACATTAGTGGTCCCAAATAGGAGACTCTTAGTTACCTCCAGCCCTGCAGAGCGTGATGCCCAGCCAGAGCGTCTAGACACCTAGGTCTATAGTCTCCACCTCTCAGCCTCTTGCAACTCTGTCCCAGATTTGGTTCATATAGTAATTTCATATTTGAGCTTTGCTATATCTTCTAATTTTTCTTTTCTCCTTTAATTTTCTGATAGTTAATCATTGAGATATTTTGTGGAGGTTGCACCCACACGTGTATACACAGAAGCATACCATGTATACCAAGTGAAAAAAAGTAAAACTCAACTTATAGCAAAAGGTACCACATCTGTATACTGGGTTAGCAAACAAACAAATCAATTATACTCATGTTAGGAGAGTACAGGGAGATCATTCTCCTAGGCTGTATGTGGGAGTGTAAAACCTTATGGAATGTAATTTGGTAACAGATATTGAAACCCCTAAAAACACATATCAAGTGGTTTAGCAATTTGCCTTCTACAAATCTATTCTGAAGAAATAATAATATAAAGAAAAGCTCAAAGCCAAACTGACAATAGCAAAATAAACAATAGTAATGGAAACAAAAGTTTGTTATAAAAGTCTAATTAAATAGCCAGGTGTGGTGGCATACCACTTTAATCCCAACACTCAGGAGGCAGAGTTAGAAGGAATGCTTTGAGTTTGAGGCCAGCCTGGGACTACAGAGTGATTTTCAGGCCAGCCTTGGCTAGAGTGAGACTCAACCTGAAAAAAAAAAAAAACCCTAGTTAAATAAATTATAGTACACTACACAGACACTTAAAAATTACACACAGGACTGAAGAGATGGCTTGCAAAGTCAAAGGACCCAGGTTTGATTTGCCAGGGCCCACATATCCAAATGCACAAAGTGGTGCATATATCAGGAGTTTGTTTGCAGCAGCTGGAGGCCCTGGCATGCCTGTTCTCTCTAACTAACTCTATCTGCCTCTCTCTCTCTCAAATAAATAAATTTTAAAAAATAAATTTTTTAAATTACACACATGCCAGGCATGGTGGCACACATCTTTAATCTCAGCACTGAGGAGGCAGAGGTAGGAGGATCACTGTGTTCAAGGTCAGCCTGAGCCTACACAATGAATTCCAGGTCATCTTGGGCTATAGTGAGACCCTACCTCAAAAAGCAAAACATTACATACATATATACATGAAAAGTCAAAGGTTATATCAAAATGTTATCCCTAGAAGTAGGTTGATACCATCACACACATATGTAGACACATTTAAAGTTATGATATTAATTTTTTTATTGTTACAGGGCAGACAAGAGAAGGGGCATATGTGCTTGAGGTCAATCATCATACCAGCTTAAGATGTGGTTAAGTACAAAATAGACCTGACTGACCTTTAAGAGTTTCTTCCAACTACATAAATCTTTTCAAGGTTCCTAGCCCATCTCCTTCTCATGCTCAGTGTCTTGTTCAAGCATTCATCTGATTTCTTCCTTTTTTATGTGGGAGTAGAGGGCGCCGAGAGACAGAGTCCCACTACATTGCCCAGGCTAGTCTAGAACCTACTCTGTAGTCCAGGTCTTGAATGTGCAGTGACCCACCTGAGTGCTGGGATGACGAGTGAGTGTGCACAAGCCCAGCTCTCCCTCTCTTCCATGTCTAATTCACCTCTCATTTTGACAAATACGTTTAGCATTTCCAATGAAATAAGAATATGTCTTAAAACACCAGGTGTGGTGATGTACACCTTTAATCCCAGCACTCGGGAGGCAGAGGTAGGAGGATCACTGTGAGTCTGATGCCAGCCTGAGAATACATAGTAAATTCCAGGTCAGCCTGAGCTAGATGAGACCCTACCTCGAAAAAACAAAAAAAGAAAGAAAAAGAAAAAGAAACAAAAGACTGTCTTAAAAATAACAGAGTTGTCCTGTGCCTTTGATTTTCTTACTTCCTGTCATTTGTATTCACTTCATAGTTTGCAATAATGTAGTTTTTCTTCTCTATTGCTATACTCAAACTGTTCTTACATAGGACTTTAGTGAAACTTGCTACTTACTAAAGCCAATGGCTACTTCTGTCCACATCTCCCAGTTCTTATATACATGGCAAAATCTCATCCTTAAATTTTTTGAATTCTACTTATAATAGATTTGATAATTAACATAATATTTTAAAATATTTTATATTTATTTATTTATTTGAGGGCGAGAGAGAGAAAGAAGCAACTACACAGAGAGAATGGGCATGCCAGAGCCTCTAGCCACTGCAAACCAAATCCAGACGTATGTGCCATCTTATGCACCTGGCTTTATGTGGGTTGCTAAGGAATCAAACTTGGGTCCTTTGGCTTTGCAAGCAAGCACCTTAAACAGCTAAGCCATCTCTCCAGCCCTAACATAATATTTTTTATCAAAATATTTTATTAATTTATTTGAGAGAGAGAGAGAGAATGAGAGAGAGAATGGGTATGCCAGGGCCTTTAGCCACCACAAACGAACTCCAGATGCATCCATCGTCATGTGTATCTGGCTTACATGGATTCTGGGGAATCGAACCTAGGTCCTTAGGCTTCACAGGCAAATGCCTTAACCGCTAAGCTATCTCTCCAGGACCTAACATATTTTTTTTTTTTTGGTTTTACAAGGCAGGGTCTCACTCTGGTCCAGGCTAACCTGGAATTATCTATGTATTCTCAGGGTGGCCTCAAACTCACAGCGATCCTCCTACCTCTGCCTCCTGGGTGCTGGGTTTAAAGGCATGCGCCACCATGCCCAGCTATCAGATTTTTTTTTTACTTAGGGCTAGACAGTCTTCCTGTAGTCACTGTATAGTCACCTCAAAGGCAACATGACTACAAATAGGTTCCCCAGGAAAATGCTTTTCTTATATTCTCTCTTCTGAAACTTGGGCTTCATATTAAGCTTCTTCCCTTCCTCATGCTTGACAGCCAATCACCCATCGTATCTGGCCATTTCCACTTGTACAATGTTTCAGCATTTTACTCTTCCCCATACTTTTCCTTTCAATTCTATTAACCCTTGTCCTGAGTCAGGTCAACATTTTAAGTAGTCTGCTTCACTTGTCTTAACCTTTCTTCAAATCTGTCCTTCAGGCAGCTACCAAGATACATTTACAACAAAGCCTGACTATGTCACTATTATTCTGCTTAAAACTTTTTTCTACTGCTTACAAGATAAAGTTCAAGCTCTTTAACACAGACACACAGACACACAGACACACACACACACACACACACACACACACACACACACATACACTGCTATGTATAGAACTTGTATCACAGCAGAGTGTTGTAGTATTATGTGAAATTTAGTAGACATATAACTTATAACAGATCAATAAATCTAACACATTGACCCTGTTGGGTGGTAGGGGATATAGCTCAGTGCTAAAGGCTTGCCCAGTGTGTATAGGACCTAAGATTCAATCCACAGCATGGCCAGTATATATGCTTGGCTTTGTTCTCCTTTTTAGCATGCATTAATCTCAATACTGCTCTCTGACAAATGTGTACTAGGGCCCTATGCTTGCTTGTGGTATCTTGTACCCACACTTCGCCCACTATGTGCAGATTCACACAAGCTAAGACTTAGCTTTCTGCTAAGGTGATAGTGAGAAAGCAAATCACCAGTAACAATTTTGAAAGATTTGTAAAAATCTTACAGTAGTCAAAGAAACTACGATCTAAGAGAAAGAATGTTGCAACAAAAAGACTTACAATCTACTCAGATCTTATGACAGTGGCCTAAACCAGAAAAACAGGCATTGTGTGCAAAATCTCTTGTGGGAAATGACACTGGGAACACATGTTACAAGAAGTCCCTCTACATTTAGACAGCTTTCAAAGATGACTGATGAAACTGCAGTATGTTTGCATGCAGAGCAGGGAGACAGAGAAGTTTTCGGGTATCAGAGCTCCAAGAAAATAGATCATAAAACAACAAAACTTGCTAGTTTAAGAGTTGGAGAGTCTAGGGCTGGAGAGATGGCTTAGCAGTTAAGCGCTTGCCTGTGAAGCCTAAGAACCCCGGTTCAAGGCTCAGTTCCCCAGGACCCAAGTTAGCCAGATGCACAAGGGGGCACAGGCGTCTGGAGTTCGTTGGCAGTGGCTGGAAGCCCTGGCGCGCCCATTTTCTCTCTCTGCCTCTTTCTCTCTCTGTCACTCTCAAATAAATAAATAACAATAAATAAAAAAAAAATTAAAAAAAGAGTTGGAAAGTCTATTTAAACAGTAAGAATAATAAAGAGACAGTCTGTCTCAGGGGAAGACACCTGATCCCAACCCTAAAATTCATCTGTGCACTGGTTATTTTGTGGGTAACTGTGTGGAGAAAATTTTTCAAAGTTCAGAAGTCCATAAAATATTGCTTGAATGTGTATTCTTAGAGAGATACTAAAGAGCATGATGCTTTGAAATCTTAGAAAAAGTTAACATTGCTTCATGAAATAGGACTGTGGCTAGAAAAAGATTTGGACAGAAAAAATATATTAAAGGTAAATAAATAAAATGAAGATGAGAAAGGGGAAATATTCTAAAACTGGGCTTGATTAATTTGGCGTTCTACACAAATCTGTTAAAAAGAAAAACAATGGGAATGACAAAACTCTCACAAACCTTAGCTGCTAACCTTAGGTTAATAGCAAATGACCCATCTACTCTTAACCTCAAAGTCTGACCTTTTGACCCACAGCCAGTGGCCCTGTTCAGAAGCATGTTGCCACCAGGGTAAATAAAAAGGGAACACAACGTGCTGAGATTGTTACGGCTAATGACAAGTGACACACACTTTATACTGCCAATGAGCAAAATCATCGATAAATAACCCCAAACATGCCTGCTGATAGTATAGTTTCCTGTGTTGGGTTTTAAATTTCTCTTTTTTTTATCAGTAAAGAGGGAAAATTCTTCTCGGCTCTGGGTATTGAAGGAGGAAGAAGTTACAGACTAGAAAACGAAGAGGGAAATAAAAAGGTAGCTGCGTTGGTAATCAGTGCTTCTCAATAATTCATATCCATGCTCCCTTTTACCGGCGAGCTCCTGCCTCAAAGACAATGATAAGAGACTCTCACAGACATACGAGAAAGCAGACAGAGAACACATGTCAGAGACACAGGGTCCAAAGACAGGAAACTCTAAAAGGCTGATATTCAGAGCATTTCGAGTGAGTTCTTAAGATACCTTCGGGAAAGCTCTATCTTGATGTCCCTGATAACATTTTAGTTGTTTTGGCAAATTGACTCTTAAAAAAAAGTCAACGTGTAGAAATGAAAAACACTTCAATATTTTTAAAAGTTTAAATAAATAAGGCTTGTTTCACTCACCATTCCCATACAAACACATGTGTTTACTACATAAAACATTTCTGGAAAAAATTCAGATGAACAAATAGAACGAATTATGAGCATATCTATGACTAAATTTAGAAAGCAGGAAAAGCCACAGTCAAGTCTGAAGGCAGGAATTATGAACAGAAAGCAGGCTCCCAGTGAGGCAGCGTAAAGCTGCATTTGTTTTTTCATGAAAACAGAGGGAAGATATAGAGACAGATAACTAATTTGAAGAATATAAGCTTTTAAAACACATTAAGAATTCTTTTATGGAATAGGATTAACCACTTACCATGCTAGGAAGAGGAAAGGCACTATCTTTCAAAGCACCTGGGTACTAGGTATGAAAAAAAAAAAATACATTGTCTTCTTCCCCCTGTCATCCCTCCCTAGTAAATGACAATATGAAGCCACACTGTACAGACAATTGTGACTTTTTACTTTCTTTCTTCTTTTTTTCAGGATAGGTTCTTGCTCTAGGCAGTTCTAGGCTGATCTGGAACTCTCTATGTAGTCTCGGGGTGGCCTTGAACTCACAGCGATCCTCCTGCCTCTGCCTCCCGAATGCTGGGATTAAAGGTGTGCACCCCCACGCCCGGCTTTGTTTCTTTCTTATTATCTGCTATTTCCAATGTGAAGATGAGATGACAATGAAGGCGTTTTCCCCCTTAGGGTTGAAGGTTAGTATCTGTAGCCAAGCAAGAACATATAATCTACAAATCTGAGATGATATCAAATTATGCTTAGCTGTAAAAGGTAACCAATTTCTCACTCATAGTCTTTATTTTCACAAATGTTTTCTGTGCTGAAGTTGTTTAAAAGTAAAGGACACTTTGACATGCTTTTAATTGATTCGTTTTACACTCCGGGGGAAGGGTGAATTGTGAAAGGATTTTTTTTCTCTCTCTTGCACACATCTCTCATTTGTCCATCTTAATTCAATTAAAGGAAATAAGGACAGTTTGACCGATGAATGAACCATATTTTAACCAAGGACACTTCTATTTAAACTGGAGTGTATCAACCACCGTAATTATCAGTTAGTTACTTCCGATCTCTAACTTTTGTTTGGAGAGGTCACAGCATGGTCATGGAAGAGACGAGCAGAGTAGAATATGGGTAAGTCTTTAGACCATTAGTCCATCAGCCGTTCAAAGAGACAAAAACTTTAATTATTGCTGTCTTATGTGGAGAATGCTCAACTCTGATAATAGTCTGCTGAGCTAAAAGCACATAAGTTCAAATAAAGCAGAACTCTTATTTTGAAGTTTGAGAAATACATACTAGGTTTTATGTCATGTCTTGCAGTCTGGGCCATTTTTGTTTTCACCAGCTTCATAGTGGCCTTTGCTTACCTTATGTCAAACTCACCCATTCTAGGGGTTGGGGTTGGTGAGGCCTTTAGCATGTACGGTATATGACCACCTCCACAAGCACGGTACAGAGTATCCTCCTATGCCCCTTCAGAACCAACCCCTTTCTTCTTCTCGTGGACTCAAGAAGTCATGGGTCTATATTGCACCTCTATAGTGTGGCTTCTTCTAGAATTTAACATCAATAAATTCATGTGTTTTATAGTCTTTTATATCTGTCTGTATTTCTCACATAGGATAATGCTTTTGAAATTCATCTGTGTATGCCAGGAGCCCCTTCCTTTTATGTAACACAGCTTGTGTATCACTTTAACAACTGCTGAAAGTCGGTTATTTTCAGATTTTGGCTGCTGTGAATGAAGCTAACATGAACATTCAAACTTTGTATAGATACAGACTTATGGCATTATATGGTAGGTATACAAGAAAAAGTATTTCAAAAAGGCAACATACCAGTCAGCACATCTGGCAGTACGTCATATGTACTCTGGATTCTATCTATCCTTACCGACTGTTGGCGCTCTCAGAATTTGTGATTTTGGCCATCATGGTGACATATAGCATCATTTTTCTAGTAACACAAGGCATAATATTTCCTCATGTGCTTTTTTCTAAACTTTTCTGTGGTTTGTGCAAACACCCACTTTTTAATTGAGTTATGAGTTCTTCTTATATTTTGCACATGAATCCTTTATTACATATTGTCAACTCTCATTATATGAAGCACTGTGAAAGTGCTTTTTGTGAATACTGAAAAGTTCCATGGGAAAGACTTGGTTTGGTTCCTACCAGACACTGGTCAACCACTTCTGTCAACTAAAATGTGATTTCCATCACATGGGTTCACTCACCAGGTGTGGAGAGCAGTGATCACACTCCAGTCTCAATGGCATGCGCGACCTGGTCTCCCAAGTAATCTTTTCTTGTAGAACACTTGGCTGATGGAAAATTGTTCCACATTTGCAAAACCTGCCTTGCCTATGACTTGAACATTTTCAGACCATATTTCCTATGACATCACTGAGTCAGCCAGCTCTAGCTGAGAAGGAATAGTGTTTTCCTGACCCAGGTAACGTGACTGGAAATTTGGCCTCCTAACAATGCTGTCCATTATACTTTTTTTTTTTCTTGTGATCAGTTATATCATGAATACACAAATTCAGTGCCCTTCTAGAACTTCTTCAAGTGCCTGTCACTTCCCCAAGCAGTCTCATCATATAGACTGGCAAGTCTCCTTCTTCTATTGCCGATTCATTAACATTTAATCCCATGGCCCACAACACTATAATTCTTGCCTATGTGCAACACAGATTAATACAGGCAGCTTCTTGCAGACTTGCATGTAGGATCACTATGCAACACTCCACTATGCTTGAAGGCCATTTTAAACATCTCAGCAAACTTCATGTAGAGAAATATATCAAATGTGCCAGGCGTGGTGGCACACGCCTTTAATCCCAGCACTCAGGAGGAAGAGGTGGGAGGGTTCCTGTAAATTCAAGGCCACCCTGAGACTATACAGAGAATTCCAGGTCAGCCTGAACTAGAGTGAGACCCTACCTTGGGAAAAAAGAGAGAGAGAGAGAGAGAGAGAGAGAGAGAAATATATCAAACATGTTATTTGATCTTAAAGCATCACATGAGTTAAAAGGATATGAGGAACTAGCTCAGTCAGTACGGTGCTTGCTGAGTTCGAATCCCCAGTACCTAGGTTAAAATGCCAGGTATGGAGATGCATACTTGTAATGTCAGAATTGGGGAAGCAGACAGGTGGATCCCTGGGACTTTCTGGCTAGCTCCGGGTGAGCTCTAGGTTCAGTGAGAGATGCTGTCTAGGAAAGTAAGTTGGAGAATGATTGAAGAAGACACTTGACATTGACCTCTGACCTTCACATAAACGCATTCATGTCACCCATGCACATGCAAAAAATGCAGTAATTATCATATATTTGGCTTTTTAAAGACAGGGTCTCATGTATAGCCCAGACAGGCCTCAAACACCTTGACATAGCCAAGCATGACCTGAACCTCTTGATCCTCTTGCCCTTATCTCCTAAGTGTTGTGATTATAGTTAAGTAATTACCACCACATCAGTTTATGTGGAGCTGGAGACTGAACCTGCATCCAAGGCTTCGTGCATACTACGTAAGCATAACTGAACTATATCCCCAGCCCCTACATTTTACTTAAAACTGTACAAATTAAAATAAAATACGTTTATTTTGAGCTGTGAAGATAAGGGTAAATTTCTTCCTAATTTGATACAACATGAAGTGGAAAACACATTCCTATAAAAACAAATACTCAGATTAGGCTTTTCCCTTGTGTTTGTTTGTTGTTTTTCAGAGACAGGTTTTTGCATTATGCAGCCTAAGCTGGTCTCAAACTCATGATCTTCCTGCCTCCACTCCTCACTGCCAAGATTATGAGGCTATGCCAGCATGTCTGGCCTTAATGAGCTCTTGATAATGAATTTTCTAATGGTGGACAAAACAACAGTTGACACACAAGACAGAAAATGCCCACGTGCCACGCATGGTGGCACACACCTTTAATTCCAGCACTGGGGGGGGGGGGGGCACAGAGTTAGGAGGATAAAGTTCAAGGCCAGCCTGAGACTACACAGTGAATTCCAGGTCAGCCTGAGCTAGAGTGAGACCCTACCTTGAAAAACCAACAAACAAACAAAGAAAAGAAAATGCCCATGTAATGTTTTCTTTTCTAAAAAAAAAAATAAAATAGAAAGACAAAGTTTAATGGCAAACATTTAAAAACTTCTTTATTTATTTATAGGTGTAGGGAGAAGTGCCTTCATAACGGCATTCTATGTGCAAGCAGGCTTTGCAAAATAGCTCCTTTAACCACAGAGCCACCTTCCCAGTCTCTAATGGAAATCCTTTAAAAAGTGATATTCCAGGGCTGGAGAGGTGACTTAGCAGTGAAGGCACTTGTCTACAAAGCTTAAGGACCCAGTTTGATTCCCCAGCACCCACATAAGCTGCACAAGGTGACACATGTGTCTTGGAGTTCATTTGCAGTGGCTTAGAGGCCCTGGCATGGCCATTTTCTCTCTCTTTCTATATACACATAGGCTTTTCAAAGCAGGGTCTCACTCTAGTACAGGCTGACCTGGAACTTACTATGTAGTCTCAGGATGGCCTCGAACTCACAGTGATCCTCCTACCTCTGCCTCCCGAGTGCTGGGATTAAAGGCATGCACCAGCACACCCAGCTTAAATAAAATATTTAAACAAAAAATGGCAAGAGAGAGGTGGGTGGATTGCCATGAGTTCGAGTCCACCTTGAGACTACATAGTGAAGTCCAGGTCAGCCTGGGCTGGAGCGAAACACTACCTTGAAAAAAACAAAACAAAACAAAACAAAAAAATCAAAAAGAAAAAAAAAATGGCAGGAGGACTTTGAGAGAAAGTTCTTCAATCTGCAGCATCACATACAATGAATGGTAGTGAGGAAGAAAAGGCTCTTGTTTGATGGTGCATCTTCATTTCCAACTGGACAGGATTTAAAGTCCCCTAGGGGCACACCCACGGTGAGTGAGTTGAGGGCATCCCAGAGAGGCTTAGTAGAGGAAGGCAGCCCTACTTGGAATGTGGGCAGCACTATCTTGTGGAGTGGGAGCTAGAACTGAGTCAAAAGGGAAAAGGAGAAGATCAGTTGAGCTCAGCATTCCCTGCTCTGCCCAGATGTGCCACGCGCCAGCCCTGCACTCATGCCACAAGGATTCTACCACATCATCTCTACCACAATGGACGGCACCTTACTCTGAAACTGTGAGCCAACATCGCCTTTCTTCCCCTAAGCTGCACCCTTCAGGCATTGGGTCACAGCAATGCAAAGTATTTATCAATCCTTCCTCAAAGAAATAGACAAGCAGGACGAAGCCACATACTGACCTGTGCTATGTACATGGAATCACACAGTCTTTTGTGTGGCTTGTTATCACAGAGCTGAGGTCCACCCATGTTGCAGAACGTTGAACACTGTAGTGTGTTTTGGCTCGTAATTCAAGAGGGTACCATCCATTGTGGCTGGGAAGAAATGGCAGATGGCATGAGTGTGGGGCTGGTATTCCTCACATCTGGGTCTCAAGAGGAAAGCTTGGACTTGGGTCAGGATCTAATCATCTTTATTCCTGCAACAGTCACGTGAGTTAATGAGCTACGACATCTTGACCAAGTTGCCATTATCTGCTGGAGACTATTCCCACTGCTGACAGTGTAATGACAGCAGAGACCCTGTCTGTCCTCATGGAGCTTGTAGGCTATCCTTGGGCTCGATACGGTCACCTTCTTTCCCCATTATTTCAAGAGCTGACAGACTGGGATAACTTTACTTTGCACCTACTGCAAAAGACAGTGAGTACCACATGCTATCCGTGGCAGGTGCCTGTAGCTTTCTGCAGAGTCACACAGCACGGGGCCAATGTCCTCAGATGGAGGCAGCAAACTTTAGCCACCACTTGCTACCGGGCCCTCAGTTGTCTCTCCCTGTGTGCAGGACACCTGCCTGCTCTCCAGTTAACCTGAGAGTCAACTTCGGAATAACCTGAGGGAAGGTGAGAGCTCCCCCAGTTTCTCTGCCATCCTCTCCTGCTCTGTCCAAGCTGAAGCTGCAACTGTTTCCACCTATTGGCTCCCAGTTTAACAGAAATTGTCTCCGTGTTTATTATTTATTACAGCTTGTTAGCTGAACAATTTAATCTCATCTGTAGCCATAATCATTTTCTCATTGTTTGTCTTCCAGGATTTTAAACTACAAAATACAACATCATCTTCTCAGACTCCTCATTAGAAAGAGAAAAGAAGAATACTGGAAAGCTCATGGGATTAATATAAAAATGTACAAGGGCTTCTCTGAGCTTTTAATCGGTCCTTCACAACAAGTCCCCTGCACTAATGATTTAATGATGTTTGGCAAAACAGGGAAGAGTCAGTCTGGACTCAGATGCTAGTATCTCTCAGGCCTGAGAATTAATTACATAGCAAATCTGTGTCTCAAAGAAAAATCCATGTAGCCACAGCCTGTAGATAGATGCTCAGGAAGCATCACAGAGGACACAAAGCAACCACCAGCACAGACAATTGAATGTCCTGCTGGAAGTGTCTGAACTCAATCCTTCTACATGATGCCACCAGGCCAGGAACAAGGTGGGGTGGGTGTGTGTGTGTGTGTGTGTGTGTGTGTGTGTGTGTGTACGTGTGTGTTGTGAGTGTGGAGAGCAAAGCAGAGACATCTGAAGTGCAGTTTTCAAGTAAGGACAGACATGCCCTCCTGCCCTGTGGTGCTCCTAAGGATATTCTCGTGTTAATGACCACACACAGCAGACAGATCCAGGATGATTTCTCTAAAGCCAATGATGGGCAAAATGCCACTAATTCCACCATAAAGCCCCCATGGTACTAGAAGGGAGAGATAGAGAGCTAGGGGCAATCAAGCTTACAGATTAAGCCTCAGTAAAGCTACAAGATGAACACAGCTCTTGGTGTTTATTAACTCTTCTAGCCCTGAAAACTCCTCCCCGAAATTCACAGCACAGAGGTCTGTGGATTGCAAAGGCTAGCCTGCTTTAACCTTAGGCTTTAAGGACATCTCCACTGGTCTGTTTTCTGTGTCTAGCACAGCTGAGTAACGATTTTAGTTTTTCCACAAGAAATTATTCACACATGTAGACTACAAATTTCCTACCCATGTGCTGACATCTGTGACGGTGGAGTATTGTAGCAACATATCCTAGATTAAAAAAAGAAAAGCGGCCTTTTTCTATGACAATAGGAGTGTGGAATGGAAACAATAATATACAATTTCAGGCCAAAGGAAAACAAGCTTGATTAAAATTCTATAGATGTAGCTGGGCAGGGTGGCACATGCTTTTAACCCCAGCACTTGGGAGGCAGAGGTAGGAGGATCACCGTGAGTTCCAGGCCACCCTGAGACTACATAGTGAATTCTAGGTCAGCTTGAGCTGGAGTGAGACCCTACCTCAAAAAAACAAAAAAGGAAAAAAAAGCTATAGATGTCTCCTGAAGGATCTTTTTTCTTATAAGAGAGAATATTGGTGCGCCAGGGCCTCTGGGCACTGCAATCGAGCTCCAGACATGTGTACCACCTTATGAGCATGCCCACCTTGTGCACATGCATCCCTTCGTGCGTCTGGCTTACAAGGGTTTTTGGGGAGTTGGACCTGGGTCCTTAGGCTTCACAGGCAAGCATCTTAACTGCTAATTCATCTCTCCAGTACAGAAATTCTCTTTTATGAAAAAAAAAATATTTATGTGTGTGTGTGCAGGCCCCAGCATTGCTTGCAAGCAAATATCCCTCCAGCTTTACATGGGTGACTGGGGTATTGAACCTGAGCCAGGAGGCTTCACAAGCAAACACTTTTAACTGCTGAGCCATCTCCCTATCCCCTAGCAGGAACTGTTCTGCTAATCTATCTGGGTAGAGATTTTGGAAGGACTGGCACATATATACATACATACCACACTTTTTTGGGAGGTGGGGTTCAAGGTAGAGTCTTACTCTAGCCCTGACTGACCTGGAATTCACTATGTAGTCTCAGGGTGGCTTTGAACTCATGGTGATCCTCCCACCTCTGCCTCCCAAATGCTGGGGTTAAAGGCATGCGCCAGCACATCTGGCCATAACACACATATTTTTACTGATTTTTTTTCTTTTCTAATGTTATTCATTTCGGGTGTATATATGCAGTAGGTGTAGCAAGATGTGTGTGCATGGGAGGAAGTCAGAGGAGAATGCCAAGTACTCTCCTCACTGCTCATCCACAAGCTTCCTCTAGAGAGTCTAAATCCCAAGCTGCCATCTTCAGTCAGACTAAGTGACCAGCAAGCCCCAGAGATTCTCTGGACTCTGTCTGCCACAGGACTGAGGGGACAGGCACGCATGCAGGACCCAGCTGTTTACATAGGTACTGGGAAATCCAATGAAGAGCAAATCAAGCCCTCACGCTTGTGTGGCAAGCACTCTTACCCATGGAGCCGTTTCCCCAGTGTGTGCACGTACATATATATTTAAATAAATAAAACACCAATGGATTGGCTGATTTGACCAATTTAATTAGTAATGGTATCTTAATCATGTGCATTCAACTAGATTTAGTGACTCCTTCCCAACTCTTGAATTCTTCAAACCCAGAAATACAGTCTTATTTTAAAGCATCAAACAAGGGTACAGCTTCTGTCATTTAAGCTGAATTTATTTCTATCCCAAGTTATAGTCTCTTCATGTAGGGGATGTTAACTTTCATTATTTCCCCTGTGTGTGTGTGTTTGTACATGTGTGTGCAGGTCAGAGGTTGTTGTCTAGTGCCTTCCTCTCTAGGTCTTCATTTTTATTTTCATAAAACACTCTGAAGCCACAGCTCACTGATTTAGCTAATTCAGCTTTCCAGAAAGCTATAGGGGTCCTCCTGCCTGCTACCTCCCCAGAGACAGGATTACAGATGCTCACTACCACACCCAGCATTTTATGTGGGTGCTAGAAATTTGAACTCAGGTCCTCATACTTGGATAATAAGCACTTTATGCACTAAGCCATCTCCATAGCCCATATTACTCCTACTATTTTTTTTTTTTTTGCATCTTAAAAAACCATTACCCAGGTCAATAAATTTGGGGATACTAAGTCCTGGGAGATATTTGTTATTAAACCATAAAAGTGCCCCACATTTGTTTTATAAATTATATTCTTCACTTGACAACTAACTTAAAAATCATGTAAATTACCCAGATGGACAAAAACAATTTTGCCTTGTAAATTCGGATTGTAACAAATTTATCTTATAACATTGTTAGATGAATTAGATAACAATGACTATAGCTTCCCAGTCATAGCTTGAGACAGCTAACCCTGTACTTTATGGATAGCAGAAGCGGATAGCCCTAATCACAGAACACCAGCACAGTCTGGTTTCTGTAGGATAATGACCCATCTCTACATTCATAACAGCAGTCCCATTCATCATAATTCACATAAGAAAAAAGAAGAACTCAAGTCAAGCTAATGGAGGAAATGTGTGAAAAGTGATTGGATGGGTAAAACTCTGTATGCAGCTGGAGGGTCCTAATTGATTACCCTGTGCAGCAGCCTGGGGCCTCCGATCCTCATCTAACTACATTTCAATTGATTTTCACTGATAGTCTTCTTTTTTATGTCTCGGGCTTAAAGTACTAAACCAATAAAAGGATAAAAGACTTTGCAATTACAGATTTCAAAATACAATGTCCAAGCAAGGCTTCCACGGAATGAAAGAGCAGGCTGAATAAGTACGGCTCACCGAGCCACAGTCTATAAATCTGGGAATGGTAATTTTTTTTTAAAGAATTGGAATTATATGTGCAATTGAAGAGTCCAAAGCACAACCAAGGCTGGCATCCAATGATACAAGTGGCTAATGTTTGTTTTATGATAAGATTTACAGAGGTCAAAAGAAAGATTACCCACTTAGAAGCAGTGATATATTTTGCTTCGTGTCAGGTTCTTGCTGTGCAACCCACCAGCTTCAGAGTCACGGTCTTCCTGCCTCAGCCTCCGGAGTTCAGGGTTCGGGAGTACACTACCATGCCCAGTGACATGGGTTTTTATGCAACATGCCCGTATTAATGGTATTGTCAAGAATTAACGTTTTGTGGGTTCAGTTCTCTTGGGATGGGCTTGCTAAGAAAGGACAGACACTATTAGAAGGCACACTGGGTTAGCTGGGCAGTAAAGACCCAAACTCAAACTAGTGTTGCAAAACAGAATGGAGTGAAGGATAAACCATCATCAGTCTTGAGGATTTGGCAGTTTGACATACGTAATACACAGTACACACTTAGAGTACACCGCATACACATATAAATCCAGGAAGCCATGGTCACAATAAGGATAATAGTCTTGTCCACTATAGCCAAAGGGTTCCCTTGCATCCACTGCAATGCACCTCACCTGACCGCTACATCCAGGAAACCATTCATTCATTTCTACTGTCATAGACTAATTAGCATTTTCTAGTGTGTAGTCATTTGGGCTGGCTCCTTAATTATTTGAGATCCATTCATGTTTCCATATTTATCAAACATCCATTCCTGCTGGGCGTGGTGGCACACAGCCTCTAATCCCAGCACTTAGGAGGCTGAGGTAGGAGGACCACTGTGAGATCAAGGTGAGCCTGACTATATAGTGAATTCCAAGTCAACCTGGGCTATAGTGAGACCCTACCTTGAAAAATTAAGAACTAAAAAAATTTTTAAGTCTATTCTTAGGATTTAGAAGGCTAAGACAGGAATATCAGGAGTTCAAAGCCAGCTTGGGCTACATAATAAGAACCTGCCTCAAAATTACTTTTCCATTCACTTTCAATGCTAAATAGTATTCTATTTTTGGATAAACAGTTGTTTGCTTGTTTACTTGCTAATGGAGAGTTTGGCTGCTTCCAGTCCTGGTTCCTACAAATAGAGCTGATATTGGGGGATCAAACTTGGTCCATTAGGCTTTGCAAGCAAGTACCTCCAATCACTGAAACATTTCTCTAGGTCCGATTTGGCTTTTTAAGGAAATTATTTTCTTTCTTTGTTTCTGTTTTGTTTTTGAACTTTTTTTTTTCAAGGTAGGGTTTCACTTTAGCCCCCGCTTACCTGAAATTCACTATGGAGTCTCAGGGTGGCCTGGAACTCATGGCGATCCTCCTACCTCTGCCTCCCGAAAGCTGGGATCAAAGACGTGTGCCACCACGCCCGGCAACAACTTGAACTTTTGATATTGGGAAATCAAGTAAAAATTGTCACTGAGTGAAAACAAACCAAGGGATTTTGGTGTGTAGCAAACGGTTCTTCTGGTATATATTTTTTCCTTAAAATGTTGACCTTGGTTTTTCTTCCACCTTAAAGTTGTCTACTTTGTAACTGTTGTTATTACAAATTCACAGGCAGTTGTTTTCTTATTGAGTTTCAATGTGTTCTGTGTTACGGTTTGAATTTGAAATGTTCCCCACAGACTTGTATGCTTGGTCTCAGCTGGTGCCACTACTTTGGAACTTATTGAAACTTTAGGAGACGGAGGCCTTGCTGTAAGGTCATTTATGCACTTTATTTGATGGTTATACTGAGCCTCTCTTGTTCATAGTCTACGTGTGTGTTCATATATATGCAGGCACGCCTGTGTGTGAGGGTTCATGTGGAGGCCACAGGAGGATTTCGAGTGTCATTCTTTGGGTGTACTGTCAGCCTCTTTTTGAACCTGGCTCTCTTATTGGCTGGGTGCTCACCAATTAGGGTAGGCTGGTTAGCCAGCAAGCTCTGGGGATGAGCCTGTCTCCACCTCCCTAGTGCTGAAATAACAAGCATGTGCCACCACACCTAGCTAGCATTTTTACACAGCTACTGAGGATCAAACTCAGATCCTCTTGCTTGCAAGGCAAGCACTTTACTGACAGCTATCTCTCTCCAGTCTGTATTTGAGATTTTGTTTTTGTTTTCCCACTTAAATTAAATGAAGATATGAGACAATACATGCACATATCTAATTTGTTCATCACATTTTAAACACACAAAAGCAAGACAACTGGATATATATCAGAGAAAATGAATATGTTGATGAATATCTGTACTCTCTTGTCTACTGCAGTACTATTTCCAATAGCTAAGTTATAGACTCGATCTGTGTTCATCAATGGATGAATGCACATAGAGATTGTGTGTGTGTGTGGGGGGGGGTGTTTGTGTGTGCGTGTTCTTGAATACTATACAGCCTTAAAAAGGAAGAACTCTTTTCTTTTGTAACAACATGGATGAGTCAGGAAGATATGCTAAGTGAGATAAGCCAGGCACAGAAGGACAAATACATGATCTTAGATGTAGAGTTCAAACCTGACAACCTCACAGAAACTCAGAGTAAAATGGTGGCTAGCAGTGGCCAATGGGTGGGAGGAATGAACATATGTTAATTCCAGAGTACAGTTTTAGTTAGAGAAAAGAGAACAGTTTCTGGAATTTGCTGCACAGCAGAGTGACTGTTGTTATTAGTACTGTTTTATATACATGTGTGTACGGAGATGTGTACCCCATGCACACATGTGCAGAAGTCAGGTAAGTATGTCAGGTGTTCTCTATCATTCTTCCCTTCTCACTGAACCTAGAGCTTTGCGTTCTTTGGTTAGAATGGCTAGCAAGGGAGCCCCAGAAATCCTATCCCAGCTTCCGTCATTGCTGGGGATACAGACATGTACAGGACGCCTGACTTTTTATGTGGGTGCTGGGGCTCAAACTCAGGTCCTCATGCATGAGCAGTAAGTGCTCTTAGTCACTGAATCATCTCCCTAGGCCCTAGCTTTTATTATTATTGTTTTTTTATTTTTCAAGGTAGGGTCTCACTCTAGCCCAGGCTGACCTGGAATTCATTATTTAGTCTCAGGCTGACCTTGAACTCATGGCAGTCCTCCTACCTCTGCCTCCCAAGTGCTGGAAATAAAGGCATACACTTGGCTCAGATTGTTTTTAATGTGGTGCTAGAGAAAGAACCCAGGGCCAGACACAAACTAAGCACACACTGTATCACTGAGCCATCTCCCAGCCATTATTCTAGTTTGTTAAGACCTGGTATGTGATCACTGAATTGAGGTCTTTTTCTTCTTTCCTTTTTAAAATATTATTTATTTATTTATTTACACGAGAGAGTCAGAGAAAGAGGGAAAGAGAGAGAGAATGAGAATGGCCATGCCAGGGCTCCCAGCTGCTGCAAACTCCAAATGCATGCACCACCTTGTACATCTGGCTTATGTGGATCCTGGGGAATTGAACCTGGATCTTTTGGCTTTGCAGGCAAGTGCCTCAACCGCTAAGCTACTTCTCTAGCCCCTTTTATTCTTTTCTAATAGAATCATTTACTATTTTTTCCTCTAGGTTTTGCTTTAGCACATCCCCCAAATTTCAATATATTTTGCAAGTTAAAAGAAACCCTTCTAAGTTGCTTTTAAAAATACTTTGTTTTTATTTATTTATTTGGGAGAGGGAGACAGAGATGGAATGGGTGCTCCAGGGCTTCCAGCCACTGCAAACAAACTCCAGATGCATGTGCCACTTTGTGCTGGGTACTGGGGAATTGAACCAGGATCAGGGTCCTTTGTCTTTGCAAGCAAGTGCCTTAATAGCTAAGCCATCTCTCCAGCTCTAAGTTGCTTTTTATTTCTTCTTTGATCTACCTTTCAATTACAAGTATTAGGTTCCAAATAATCGGGGAAGTTTTTCTAAGTATTTTATGGCTATTCCACTGTGGTCAAAGACTATTTCAAATATACTGGGAATTGCTATATGGCTCTCAAGATGGACAGCAGTGGAAAAGTTTGTGTGTCTTTGAAAAGGAAATGGGCTTGCTGCTGGCTGGCATGGTGTGTGTGTGTGTGTGTGTGTGTGTGTGTGTGTGTGTGTGTGTACACAAAATACATATGGTAGTTAGAGGCCATTTCTGGAGTGCCAGTCAGTCCTCGCCATCCGCCTTGATTGAGACAGAGTCTCTCTTGCTATTCACCACTATGTATGCCAAAGCAGCTGGCCTGTAGGCTTCCAGAATGCTTGTTTCTGATTATTTCTGTAGCAGCCTGGAATGATATATTTTTATACCATTTCATCTTATCTTCACATGAGCTCTGGAGTTTCAATCTCTGGTCATAGGCTGTGCAACAAGTACTTTTAACCAGTAAGTCATCTCCCCTACTAGAGTTTATTTTAAATTAATATCAATTATATTGAACTGTTAAAATATCCTTTATTTTTATTAGTAATATGTCTATTCTATCAATTATTAAGAAAGGGGAGCCAGGCATGGTGGCACACGCCTTTAATCCCAGCACTTGGGAGGCAGAGGTAGGAGGATTGCAATGAGTTCGAGGCCACCCTGAGACTACATAGTGAGTTCCAGGTTAGCCTGGGCTAAAGTGAGACCCTACCTCGAAAAACAAAAGAAAATTCTGTCAGTTTTGTGGGTGTTCTATAACCAGAAACATAAATATTTACAAGTGATATGTTCTTATGGACTGACCTCTTTTGAGTTAGGAAATGTCTCCTTATTCTGTTAGAAGATTCTTGGTTCTGAAGTCTATTTGGTTTTTGAGCCATTCTTGCTTTCTTAAAATGGGTGTTAGCATACTATACTACAACATCCATCTTTTTTAAAAAAAGTTATTTTATTAATTATTTATTTATTAGAGACAAGAGAGGGGGAGGGTGACAGAGAGAGAGAGAGAGAGAGAGAGAGAGAGAGAGAGAGAGAGAGAGAGAGAGAGGGAGAGAATGGGCACACCAGAGCCTCTAACCACTGCAAATGAACTCCAGATGCACATGCCACCATGTGCATCTAGCTTACATAGGACCTGGAGAATCAAACCTTGGTCCTTAGGCTTCACAGGCAAGTGCCTTAACCGCTAAGCCATCCCTCCAGCCCAACATCCATCTTTTAATCCAATTTTTGTCTTTTTAAAAGTGGGTTTCTTATAGAAAGTAAATACTTGGATACTACTATTTTTACTCAATTGATAGTTCCTGCCTTCTGAATGGCTATTCATATCATTATATCAATCACAATTGCTTATATAGCTGGGTTTAAATCCACCATCTTGCTATGTTTTCTCTTTGCCCACAGGTATTTGCTGGCTTACGAGCTATGTCTATTACCTTAGTACTTTCTCTAGGATTTGTAGAATATATATGTAATTCATTAATACCTTTCATTAGGGGTGTTGTATTAGTTCATGTATAGTGTAAGAGTCTAACACTTTTTATCATTGGTTTAAAGCAATTTAATTATGACATGCTTTCTGTCTTTCTTTTACATGGTAGTAGGACGGACTTGAACTGTTTAGTCTAGGAGAAATTTTGCACTGCTATTGAGACAAACACCTTCCATGCACTTACCTATAAATTATGAGGTTTTCCCTTCTGCACAGTGTGGAATAATTATGCCCAGCCTTATGTGAGTTCTGGTGAATGTTCCTTCCAATGGTTTTACATAACGCTTTCCTAGGCCTTGGGTAACTGCTTACATGCTAATCAACAAATCAGTGCTCAAATGAAGGTGAGTATGATCCCCTCTAAAGCATGTACAAGTGTGCATGCCTGTCTGTCTGTCTGCTTTCCTCCCTGGCTCTTCCCAAGTTTTTTCTTGCATATGCTCTCTTGGAAACTCTAGTCTCCCCAGGACACTGACATCCTTTTATTCATTCAAAGAGACTGCTGTACTCCACTCAGATTTTCCGTTTGTACTGGCTATGAACAGAGACAATGGTAGGGTTCACTTTGATTTCCATCTTGCAGCGATCACTGTCCATAATTGCTTGACACCCAATACTATGATAATCACCATATCATATAATTATCTCAGATGGAAGAATAAGTGTGATGCCTGAGGTTTAAAAAAAATTGTAAAATCTCTCTTGTAAAATTGTATATATGGAGTACCCAATTGATGCTTAGAAAATGAATGCTAATTGTCTCATTTTTAGAAAAATCAACATATAGAAATTGACAGAAGCAAAATTTATTTTAATAAGGTAAGCAAAAATCATCTGACATGCCAAAGAATTCTTAGCATAAGAAACCACAAATGTGTTATCTTACCACCAGACCACTGTCATAAAAACTACCTTTAACAGGTTTGATAAATGAAAATGTATATTTTTTTCAGAATTTTAGTTTATTTATGAAAGTTTACATAAAGACTCTTCTACAGTGAAGAATGTTTAAGCAAAAGAATCATATCACATAGCACACTGACCTTATTCACGCATAAAATACCAGACCCAGCAATGCCGTGTGTAAAGGATGAAACACAAAACTGCATGATATTATAATGCTGATATGAGGTATGAGTGGTTCTATCTGCAATGACTATTGCCTTTCCAAGTTAATGAACCGAGACTGACCTTGATCACTGACTCAGAGCCGACAGTCAGGGCAATACCTGCTCCCTTGCCTACATTTGCCAACCTTTGCTACAACCGTAATCAATTTGCTGTCTTGATCTCTCAAGCATATCATGCATTTTTTGATCTACCAGTAAGCCTCAAACTTGTGGTCTAATTAAATTACTGAGGGAAAAAAACACTGGAATTCTTGATTTTGGCAGGAGAGAAAATTCAACATAAATATTTGAAAAAGTGAGAAAATTAACATCTAGTCTCCATATGTTCAAAGTTGCTGTTAAAAAGAAATTAACTTCTTTTTTTTTTTTTTTTTTGGTTTTTCGTGGTAGGGTCTCACTCTGGTCCAGGCTGACCTGGAATTAACTCTGTAATCTCAGGGTGGCCTTGAACTCACAGCAATCCTCCTACCTCTGCCTCCCGAGTGCTGGGATTAAAGGCATGTGCCACCACGCCCGGCAAGAAATTAACTTCTATTTGATTGCTTTTAAAAAGAAACAGAAGATACAAAAAAAAAAAAAAAAAAAAAAAAGGGATGCAGACAAAACCAGTCCATGGATAGGTATAAGTAGACTAAGTTGGTGTCTAAGAATTATAAAAAAAAATTGTCTACTGTGTGGGAGTTACAGAAGAAGAACTGGCAGGGTAGAAAAAAAAGAGACTGGAGTTTGAGAATTAAAATCCAGACTGACAGATGGGGGCAGGTGGGAAACAAGAACAATCAAGCCCAGCAAAGGCAATAAACTCATGGTAAGTTTTGCCAGTGGACATAAATTTCGTATTTTTTAAGAATGATAAAAGTCGACAGAGAAATGAAATTAGCTCTGTTATTAGAAGCCAGGGAGTGCCACATTATCCCCCAGAAGAGCGAAAGTGAAGTGTACTAAAAGCAAATACCAAAAAGGAGGCTGAGCAGCAGGGCTAGCATTCAAGTGAGAAAACAGCATGGGGAATAAAGAAACTAGACCAAGCAAAGGACAATGAGTGCTAATGATGAAAACAACAAAAACAAAGGTAAATCACAGCACTTCACTTCTCAATGAACAGCTGTGCTGGAGAGTCCCCTGCAAGAAGCCCTAGTCCTTATCAATAGGTCTCTGCAACTCCTACATCACCTCTTATTTTAGCCCAAGATGATCTGGAATTTACTATTGCAGTCTCAGGTTGGCTTCCAGCTCACTTCTGCCTCTGTCATGCTGGGATTAAAGGTGTACGCCACCATGCCCAGTGCTGGTGGGTTGTTTTTTTTTTTTAACTATTTTTATTGACAACTTCCATAATTACAGATAATAAACCATGACAATTCCCTTCCCTCTACTTTTCCCTTCACATATCTACCCTCAATCATATCCCCTCCTCTCAATTAGTCTCCCTCTTTTTTTTTTCAAGGTAGGGTCTCACTTTAGCCCAGGTTGACCTGGAATTCACTATGGAGTCTCAGGGTGGCCTCGAACTCACAGCGATCCTCCTACCTCTGCCTTCCCAGTGCTGGGATTAAAGGTGTGCGCCACCACGCCTGGCAAATCTCTTTTATTTTGATGCCATCATCTTTTCCTCATATTATGAGACTCTTGTGTAGGTAATACAAGGCACAGTGAGGTCATGGATATCTAGTTTGGCCTACACCACCTTTAAGTAATGCTCCTCTTTGTTACTGAGTTACAGTTATGGTTTTACATGTGTGCATCTGGATGTGCTGTGTGTGTGCATGTTTGTATGTATATGGACACATACATGTGTATGCCAGACTGACGTGGGTGTTTTCCTCAAGCGCACTCCACTTGATTCTTGGAGACAGGGCCTCTCCCTGAACCGAAGGCTCACCAACTACACTAAACTAGCTGCCAGCCAGTTCCAGGCATCCCGGCTTCTGCTTCCCCAGCACTGGGATCATAGCATAGGCACATGCTGCTGCTTGTGAAAATTCAGTGCTCACGCTTATGCGCCAAGCACTTTAACCACTGAGTCATCTTCCTGAAGGTTATGTTTTAAACTACGCACACATGCACACACACACACACCACCCCATTCGACCATGAGCTATTTAAGTCAGAGGCCACCATTACAGTGCCTAGTACTTAATGGCCAGGGCACATGACATGAAACCCCAAATAGTCACTACATCACACTAGATACTTAAAAATATTGATGTGGGGCTGGGAAGATGGGTTAGTGGCTAAGGCATTTGCCTGCAAAGTGAAAGGACCCAGGTTTGGTCCTCCAGTACATACATAAAGCCAAATGTACAAGGTGGTGCATGCATCAGGAGTTCATTTGCAGTGGCTAGAGGGCCTGTCATGCCTATCCCTTCTCTTTATCTGTCTCTTTCTCACAAATAAATAAATAAATAAATACATAAAATATTTAAAAATATTGATGTGACATTTCATTTAACTCTCAAAATTGAAGTTTCTATATGTCAAGGAGGTAAGAGTATAGATCAGATAAGAGATGAAGAGTCAAAAATATCTGACTTCAATGCTAAATCTTGTATGGCTTAAAGCTGGTTTGTTAGTTGTGCTGGTTTCCTTTTCTCTTGAGGCAGGGAGCTGCAAAACTGCATCCGTGTTGTAATTCTGAGAGTATGATTTTTCAGTGAATGCAAAACATTTACTATTGGATCGCTGATTATAAAATTAATCATGTAGGCTGGGCATGGTGGCGCAAGCCTTTAATTCCAGCACTTGGGAGGTAGAGGCAGGAAGATCGTCATGAGTTCAAGGCCACCCTGAGACTAAATAGTTAAACCTCGGTTAGCCTGGACCAGAGTAAGACCCTACCTCAACCCCCCCCCCAAAAAAAATCATGTAGTGCTTTGGAGTATTTCTTTGTCATTTAAGTAACTCAAATGCCTTCGTGGCTCCTTGAACTAAGAAAGAAGTTTGCTCACCTCCCACACCATGAACACAATAAGCATTCAATACTTACCCATCTCACAAATGAATGTAAACTTCTAAGAAGATGTCCACAGAGCTAAAAGCTACCATTACTAGGCTCTGATCTGGACAGTCACTTAATTGGTAGTTCGGAGCTTAAGAAAGATATCAGTTACATGAGCTATTTTAGTCCCAAAATATGACATAAGGGAATACATGGCCTTTATGCTGTTATTCTGCCAGGAGGTGCTCTAGAAAAGTCACTCTGTTTCACAGAGTAAAGGATCCATGATGGGGAGAAGCTTACAGGGGCCGTCCTTAACCAGGAAGCCAAAGAAGTGATTACCTGCTTCAGTTATGTTCATGACCGCCAAAGGACTATGATGTGTCACATGGTTCAAAAAAACCAAACAGCAACAGGCTGGACAAAACCTCAGGCTTGTCACCCAGCTCAGTCCCTAGGCTGAAACTATGTGCTGTCACTAAACCTTATTTCACTTCACCTGTAACATATAAAATCCTTTATGGCTCTTTGAGTTCCTTCAAGTTGACTTGCAACATGCTAGGATAACAATTTCTTAAAGGGCTGAAGAGATGGTCCAGCAGTTAAGGCGCTTGCCTGTAAAGCCTAACAACCTGGGTTGGATTCTCCAGTACCCACATAAAGCCAGATGCACAAAGTGGTGCCTGTATCTGCAGCTTGTTTGTACCAGCTGGACGCCCTGGTCCATCTATTCATATTTTTGCTGTCCCGCTTTCTCTCTCTCCTTGCAAATAAATAAAATGTTAAACTTTTTTTTTTTAATTATGTAAGTACAGCCAGGTGTGGTGGCATGTACCTTGAGCCCCAGCACTTGGGAGGCTAAGGTAGGAGGACTGCCATGAGTTTGAGGCCACCCTGAGACTACATAGTGAATTCCAGGTCAGCGTGAGCTAGAGCGAGACCCTACCTAAAAAAAAAATAAATAAATAAACCCTAAAAGAAAAAGTATGTAAGTACAGACCAGAAATAGCTCAGTGGTAGAGTGCTTGCCTAACATACATGAAACCCTACATTCAATTTCCAGAGCCACCGAATAAATAAATATTCTGTCATAGATAGGGGATGGGATTGAGAGGCCACTCGCCTCCCTAAGGAACAGTTAAAGAATGCCAGAGAGGAGAGAGCCATTTTCTTTCATGGCATAGTCACTGGTAAGTGATGATAAGAGGAAGGTATACAGTGAGACTGAGAGGAATATGGAAAAGGTGATGTGGGGTATGTATAATTAAAATGTAATATGTATGTACAAAAATGTCAAAAAATAGGACTGGAAAAAATAGTTAAGGCACTTTCCTGCAAAGTCTAATAACCCAGGTTTGATTCCTCAGCACCCCCATAAAGCTAGATTCATAAAGTGGTACATGCATCTGGAGTTCATTTGCAGTGGCTAGAGAGGCCCTTGGCATGCCCATTCATTTCTCTCTCTCTCTCTGGCAAATAAGTATGTAAATAAACATTTTTTAAATGTCAAAAATATAATAAATGTCATATGAATGCTCTCTAAATGCATGACAATATTAAAGTCCATGTACTAACAGTCAATGTGGAGAGGATCTGGTTTATTTTGTCATTCTGTCTCATTTCTTTTGGAGCTTTTTTCCTCTGGGAGAGACATCCCTAATTTAGGTATACTTGTTCCTAACAGGGCTGACTTTGGAACATACCAGGCATATGTAGGAATGGTTGAGTAAACATGAGTAAGAATCTAAGGGTAAAAACCATTACTGACTTTTCCCAAGGAGCTCAGTCCAGTACTCTGCTTCTTTGCCACACATCTTCATGGACAACGAACTGGGCATCATGACCTGTAGACTTAAATGCCCACAGTGAGGATGTTTGCCTCAGCTTCCCCATGATGGACCAGGGAAGTGTTTAACCAGGAAATAACATGTTGGGGTTAAACTAAACATTCTTTTAAAATTTTATTTTAAAGAGAGTGAGCAAGAGAGAGAGGATGGACAGATATATATAGAGAGAACTTGTGCATCAGGATCTCAGCCACTGCGATAGAATTCCTGATGTTTGCACCATGTAGTGAGCATGTGCAACCTTGAGCTTGGCTCACCTTTGTATATCTGGGATTTGGGTAGTTGAACATGGAACCTTAGGCTTGGTAGGCAAGTGCCTTAATTGCTAAGGCATCTCTCCAGCCCTGAACATTCTTATTAATGAAGAGCTGGCTTACACATCATATCTGGATGCTAATAACGAACTATGAAATTATGCACGATGTTTAATACAAAAACTACATTAAGTATCATGTAATACTTCTTTAATCATTTAAAAACAGTTCAAAAATTTCTCACTAGTTCAGATCCATGGGCACATGATTCCAAGGGACTCTTACGCCCTCTGTTACTGGTCTTTTTAAATTTGCCAATATCAATGTCCCCCCAAAGTCCCATCTTTATCACTGATTTCACTGCCTAACAATATGATTACAATTAAAATCTTTGCTTTGAGTTTTTATTTCTTTGGTTCCTGGATAAACAAAACATTATTACTTCTTACTTAACCTATATACCCCAGAGAGGAGAATGGATTGGAATGCTTAGCTGAAAGTTAATAAAGACACTGGGAAGTTCTGTGTTGGAATGCTGTACTGCATTTGTATCTTCAAACCCTAAGCACTGTGGTAATACAAATGGTTAGAGAACAGACAGCATTTTGCCTCCTAATAGCTGAGAATTATCTGTTAAATGTTAATGCAGCGACCTACTCATACAGTCAAAACAAAAATACCTAACCTGCTGAGTCCATTCTAGGGGCTCCTATGTCTCCAAGTGTTCCACAAAATTTGTTGAAAGATAGTGAGCAAAATGGTGCCATGATCTTTCCAAATAGTGACTACACTTACAGAAGTGTGCCTTAAACTTGAAAACGATATGCTTGTATATACATAATTTTCAAAGTAAAACTCTAAAACTTTGTTACTTCCATTGGATATCCTTAATTGTTAAAGGGCAGAAACATTACGAATGTAAACAATATTCTCTTCTCCCTCATATTCCATCAACATGAGCTCTTCAGGCTCCAGTCATGGGTAGGAAGGGTGCTCCTCCCCAGTGAGGGCAGTATGGAATGGAGTCAGTTTCACTAAGAAATATATCCTTGAACTGGTTTACTTATTATTTGTGTTTCCAGCATAAAAAAAGCTGAAAACTGCAAAACGCTATCAGAGAAGTCTGCTAAAATAAATGCAAGGTCCAAAAAAGTCAGTGAGCCGTATCAATAAGACTTATGACTGGGATCAGGCTGGCCATGTTGCAGCACAACAGGCTGCAGCATAGAAAACGGCCATGACAACTTCAGCCAGGACATCTCCAAAGTAAATACGGTGCATGTGTCTGTCCCTTCTCTACATCTGTGACATGAGGAGATTGCTTCTATGAAGGCAAAAACACCTGACACATTCATCTGTTAGGACTGCACGTGTACTAAGAATACCCCCGTCTGGTAGGGACACTCTGGTAGCTCCACTGGCGAGCTCCCTCTTCTCCTAGCTTCATACTGCAGTGAGTCAGAACCGCGGTGGGCTTCCCCATCCTGTAGCAACCACACACACTCCTACAGAGCCATGACTCCGTATGGACTTCAGCCACTCTTTAACTTCTCCAAGGTATTCTCCAATAAAAGATTTACAAATTTTACCTACAGTGGGGAAAACTGTACAGGATTAGGATGTATAAACTTCATTTAGGATGGCAAAATATTGCATATGCAGATGAAACTTTCTATCTATCAAACAAATCTACAGCCAGTCTGTAAATGTCAATCAGCTCTACATTAAGCTGGTTATTGAACACAAATTTAGAGTTTTTTAGTACTAAGAATAAATTTAGTTAAGGCATTAAATCTGTACATTTTGCCCCCCCGCCCCACCGAGAACATAATATAATTGAATTCCATCCATCAGAGCAGACCGCTGGTGCTCATCCCTGTCTAGCAATTGCATTTAAGGGCCAGAGAAGACAGTACTGATGGGTTTCCAGCACAAACTGCTAGTTAAACATCAGCTGATGAGGATGAGTTCAACCAGCCAGACAGCAAGGCAGGCACCATGAAACTGGATTTGTGGAGGCTGCGGTATGAGTTGGACAGGAGAGTGGAGTGGTGGTTGATGATCCTCAACAAGCCACCACCTTTGCCCTCTGCTGACATCACCTTTCCAGGTGGCCTCCAAAACCATTCAAAGATTGTCTATCTGAAGATATCATCTACCTTTCCATCCAGAAATATGTACTCTGAAGCAAATGGAAAGAGAAACAGAACAATGATATTATCATACAATCAACTGATGGCTGCTTAAACCCACATCACATTGTATACCACTGTCTCTTTTAAAGAATAAGTTGAAGGCTGAGGATATGGCTCAGTTGGTAAAGTCCTTGCCTATCATGCACATAGTTCTGGGTTCAATCCCCAGCACTCTATACCCTGGGAGCAGGAGCACAGGTAGAGTCAGGAGGAATAGAAGTTCAAGGTTATCCTCAGCTATATAAGGAGTTCCAAACCAGCCAGAGCTACATGAGACCCTGACCATAAATAAAATAAAATAAAATAAAATAAAATAAAATAAAATAAAATAAAATAAAATAAAATATATTATTCTGTGGAAATGAAATAAAGACAACTGTTTTAAATTAAATTTAACAAGTGGACCTTGTAACATCATCAAAATACAGCCCAGATCTTTTCTAAACTCCAAATATAACTATAAACTTCTCATAAACAATACTTGATAAGGGCAATTGAACACTTTTCATGTATTTCCTGCAGTTCTACACTTAGAACTGAGGACTGTCTTGACAGCCAAACCTTCATGTTTCACATTGTTTTTAGATTGCAGCTGGTCTGATGAAGTACTACACCCCCAAAACAACCCAGCACCCATTCTAACGTGCTCGTCGTCAGCCTCACTGAGACTTCGGACTTTCTTAAAGATGTGCCATCCTTCATCATCTGTAGCATATGCTAACTGTAGATCTCTTGTATTCTCCCTCAAGTTGACAGGGGAAAGGGGGCGGGGCCACGTGGGAAGAGGAAGGCCACTTTATCAAAGTCAATGGAAATACAAGGTATTAATTATGTTAAATGAAGAAATATGGGTACTTGGTTACTTTTGTGGGTCAGAAATATTTTAATCTGTCACTGCCAGCCAGCTACCTCTCTCTGACACCCTCCTCATTTCCATTTATATCAGCAGCAAAACTACATCAAAGCTCCGCAAAGTGAGAAAAGCAGACACCAGTAAGGTCTTCCCCTCCAGAACCCTGAGCCCTCAAGGTCACAGCTGTATGTAGTGTGATTGCAGGGCTACCTGGCAGAATCAGAAAGAAGCCTCTTTGACACTGTGGAGGCTTAAGAGTCAGAATCATGGGTAAGTCCTCAGCCCAAGGCATTTTTAAAAAAAGATGTGGGGGAGGGCTCAGGAATGGAAAATAAAACTGTTGTGATATTTCAAAAAGAAAACAAATGGTATGCTGAGCTGCTCGCCGTCAACGCAACCCAGCTGCAGCTGACTGTAGCTTGGCAAAGTCGGCCAAGCACGTTGCTCGGCAGCTCAGTGACAGGGAGGGGAGCACCCTTGTGTGCCCACGATGCCCAGATTCATTCTATTAAGGCAGTTCTTGGGAATTACATTCACTGCCAATAAAGCCCATAGCAATAGCTTAAGTGGCACATATTTATTCCATGACCAGGGGTGGGACTTTTATAAGGCCACCTAGAAAAATTTTTTAAATGTACTCAGAATATTTCTTATAAAGTTTTTCTGATCAAGAAAGCAGATAATATGTTAAGAAGTCAGGTAAAGCATGCAATGTTTCTATAATTTAAAAAAAAAACCCTCAAAGTCCCCATCTTTACATAATAAAAAGGAACTCCTTGGTGATTAGTATTTCTCTGTGCTTAATTGAAATCTTTGACTTTGTTAACATGTAAATGTTTCAAGCAATGTATTGATAGATGAATCTATTTTTAATTAACATATTTTACTTAAGGATAAGTATTATATACTTCCCTTTACTTCAGTTGCACAAAATTCTCAAGGAATTAATTTAAATTGTGGGCACTAGTTTATAGAAATGATCACACAGGTAAACAGAATTTTTCTGTTCTAGGATTGAGTTTTGGGTTTTTATGGTAAATTTCTTTCAATAGGAATTACTCAGAATGAGGCCCCAATAAACTACATTTGTCTTTCGAGCATTACATTACATTACATTTCAGGTAGAGAGGAACATCTTTTAGACAACACTAGAACAAAACATAAAAAAAGAACACACATTGCAAGTGAAAAGATAAAGGGTCTCCCTCTTGAGGCCTCTGAAAGCCAGAGCAGTGCTCAGGGCCCTTGCACTACTGTTACAAAGCGTACTAGAACGCACGCATTCCACCCCTCACGTGTGTGTGCCACACTAGCTCCCCACCCCTCCAGGGATGTTAAAAATGTACAGAATCTCTGCATATAATATATATTATTTACACATCAGAGTTGCTTGTCGTTTTTATAATCATAACAATTCAATAAAAATGTATATACAATGTGTCAGGTTTACTTACCAACTAGTCTTAAATTCAGAATAAAAGGATGTGGAGAGATGTCCCCCTGAAGCTTCCTCACACTTTTACTACTTATCTCATTTTTTCATGTACTAATTCTTAAGGGAAAAACTAGAAACTTTTTGCTGATAATTAATCTTTATTCAAGGCAACATCCACCCACAGAAGGAATTTGAAACTAAATCAAACAGAACATCTCAAAGCTGAGATTGGGCATACCTTCTCTGATATCAAACCACAGCAACATTTAATTTTGAAAGTAAGCAGAGGTAAACATATTGATTTTCTGCTCCTATGTATAATTCTTATTGAGTGATACAAGGTTAAAGAAATTTGTAACTGAGGCAGTGAAGACTATAACTCTATCCTTAGGCTTCAAATGACAAAATTTATGAATATATATAGATTCGTAACGCTGTGCTTGAAATGGGAAAAATTATGGTTATATGCACTTTTATTTGCTAAATTGTGTCAAGAAAATATACAAGTTGATATATGATTTCCCTTAATATACATAAGAAGAGATAAATTTCTTATAATAAAATGTGGACTTCATATCACATAGCTCTGACTTGAGCACTTTGTAATTTCTTAGCTTTTGTATTTGCTGTTTTTTTTTTTTTTAAGTATAAGAATCTCATTTTAAGCAAACATGGTCAGGCAAGGCTGGCTCCTGTGATATCTGCACAGGGTTGCTTGAGAGGAGCCCTGGGTCATGTACTGTCCTCCTTCCTTTAACAAATATCGGTGTCAGTTAACTGGCTCTTTGTGTGACTTGAATTTTCTTGTTAAGACATGAGTGTTAAATTATTTAAAGGTCTGGATGAAGATAACCTGATATTTGATGTAATATTAGTGCGATCTGTCTAATCTCAAAGATTTGCTACCAACATTCCCAACAATTATGCAGCTAGAAGAATGAATTCAGTAAAACACTTCTGAAAAAAGGTACCAGCCAATGTTAAGTCTAATTTGATTTTTAAAATGACTCAGAGATTTAGTTTAACTACATTAAAGCGGTCGATGTTGGGTTAAATCAAAAAATAAACACCAACCACAAAGTCATGAATATATCCTATCACTCTCCCTAAAACACACCCGGAACCTTAGAGAAAAATGGGACACAAAGGTAAAACCACTAACATTACAAGACATTTGGTGGGCTGTGTAAAGAGTAAGAAATCATCTCCCAAATGTTTGTAAGACAAGAAAACAAATCTTCCTACGAATGTAAAAAAAAAAAAATCAGAGTACAAACAAAATATCCATGATTAAATAAAACTTCAGGTGATTGAGATTGACTAGCATTTTACAATATTAATGCTAATGGTATGTCATAGTCTTATTTGCATGTTTAACAGCACCCATTAAAAAGAAAAAAAACTGCATACAGGAAGGAGAAGCAAATGGAAAACTCAAATCACACGGTAAGGAATCAGACAGAAGAGATATCAAATCAGTCAGAAATATACAATAGCAGTTTCCAGCATTGGGTCAGGAAATAAGGTAGTTAGAGAAAAGTTGCAATCTAAAGAGAAAACACTTTTAGGAAATGGCAAAATTAAAACAGAAGTAGATATGTAAAGTAGATGAATGAAGACAAGGTCTTCCTGCACCAAGGGAGTTGTTTAGGAGAAACAGTGTCCGTTTGTGGCCAGCGATAATACTTTCCATTCAATAGAGTTTGCAGCTTGCTGATTCACATGATTGAAGGCTGGCGCCCTGCTGGCGAGCCTCTCCACTGAAATTAAATCCACTCTCTTCAGTTATAAATTATAATGCTCTATAAACAACACTCCCATTGGGAATGGGGGGAGAGAGAGAGAGAGAGAAAGAGAGGAAGAGGAGAGAGTGCAGAAACGAGGGAGGAAGGGAGAGAAACAGCCAGAGAAGAGAGAGAGCATTTCTGCACAGTTCACTCACTGTTTCAAGTTCTGCTCTTCTGCAACAAACACGGGGAGTAGGTCTTCCCCAGACAGCCCTCCTGCTGTAATTCATGCACTGTTTGATGTAGAGCCCCGAAAGGAAAGTGGGAAAGTAATGTGAGTCTAAGAGGAAAAGCACTCAGAAATCAACGAGCATGTAAGAATGAGAAAGCAGGGGACAGACTTTATACGTAGACTTTTAAAATATATTATTGAATATATCTCTCGAGTCTCCAGGGAGACCCAAAATGAAATACTATTCTTGAATTCTACTTAGATAAATTAGATCTACACATTGGGCATCTTTTGATACCCGAATCAATCAGAGATCATCCCCCAAGATGCACTGGGAAAGCAAAGAAACAGGAAAGCAAAGTTAAAAAATAATCAATCCCAAATGGTCTGAGCGAGTCCAGAGCAGAGACAACATTCAATGACTTGACCGCCCACAGCACCCAGCAATGGATGTTTGTTATTCTGCTAGGATTATCTATTCCAGAACTCAATGCTAAATTTCTGAGTGATGTTTCTGTCATTTAAATGTCATAGCATCCATTTTTGAAAGAAAACGATCTCAAAAAGACAAAAAAATAAAACCTTACAAATATACTTTGGGAGGGAGTTTATCATGGAACTGGTCTGGGCACACCAGCTTCAGGACATGAACTTACATTCACAGTCCAGGATTCTTTGGCACTTGTGAGTCTGACAAGAGTTATTTAAGCCCCCAATGTAGGCTAGAAACAGATATTGTTACAGGCCAATTAGTACCCCAAGGAGCCCCATGCCCAGGTTACTCATCAACTACAAAGGACACAGTTTTACAATTAAAAAAAAAAACAAAAAAAAACAGCCTCTGAAATCTAACAAAGTTTAGACCTGGGCATAAATGAACAGGTAGACATGGTGGGGTGGGCGGGGGGGGGCAGTGTGAGAGGGGCAACCTGCCCAGAAGCAGGTGGGAAGCCCAGGAAAACAACTCTCCACAAACCCCCCAGTTTTGGCTCTCTACCTCATGGTGGCAAACCAAATACTGTTTTCCCACAAGAGACAGAACAGAAACGCCACCATCTTCCTCAAGCCACAGATTAAGAAGAAAAAGGAGATGTGACTATGATTCCAGGTTTAGACTGGAAGTCATTTTACCAGGCTAAATTCCAGACCCTGAGAAGGAGATTTTAAAGTTAAGAACATTGACATGAACCTTAATCAGAGAATTAGGCTTAGTAACAACTTGGATTTTACTTTTTTTGTTGTTGTTGTTAACGTGTCTGGCTGACTGTCTCTCTGTCTCTCTCTGCTTTTGGTTGTGGCGCATACCAAGTAAATTATTTGCTGATAGGTGAATCTCAGCAAATACTTTCCTTCCTTTGAATGCCTGGTAAGCTTGTTGGGAAAAGTCATTTAAGTCACTTAAAAACAATCCCATGAAAAGTAAAACTCAATTCTGAAATAAGAGTATAACTTAGGGCTTAAAAATAAATTAAATAAAGGAAACATTAAAAGATAAATGGAAAAAAAAAGATAAATGGAGCAGGATGCTCTGTGGCTGAGGTAATCTGAGTGGAGAGGGAAGAGGGAGGGTTACGTTAATAAATGATTAAAAGGCCTTGGCGAGGGCCTATCAGGTTGACCAGGAAAGCATTCCTCTTCTCTGCTCCTCCCCGCGACCACCTTTTTTACATTTGTTCTCAATGCAGATCAATATGGTTTTCATTTGCTGATTTCCATAATGCCATATGTGATCTGCCAGCCTGACATAATGAAGCTGGAAAGAGCTGAAGTCATTTGAACATTTCTCGCTTGCACGACTGTCGCCAGTTCACCAAATGCCTGTTATCTGAGAGCCGACATCTTTCTCTTACTTACTGACAAATACCAGAGAGGTTTGCTTCTAGACAGATGTGAAAATTCAGCCTTGGGTGGCAACTGTATGTTAAGATTCTAGCTAAATATTACCCTTTCTGAGCACCCCCCCCTCCCTTATCACTTAACTTGTAAGTTAAGCTTGGTCAAAGTAAGAACAAGATCTAAGTGTGAATGATCCATTTCTGAACATAAATGCGCTCTTTTCTTGATAAAGCAATCAATTTAAAAGAACACAGCTCAACTTCTCCATGATGACACCAAAGCCTTGGGGGATCCTGATTGCTGTCTTCGAGTTTTCTTATAGCTGTATCATTTTAGTGGTCCCACTATTATTTGATAATTTTACTAAAATTTACAAGTTGCATGCTGATCAATTTTTCTGCTCATTGCTAAAGTTTTTTAATACATGTCTTGGGGTGAGAAAATATAATATACACATGTATGTGATGTTTAAGCTTCCTACACTTTGTTCATCATATATGAACATGAGGAAATAGCTTATAATATATACATGTACATGACATGTAAGCTTCCTGCATGTTTATTCATCATATAGGAACATGGATTAGTCGAGGTCACGAGTGACTCATGCTAAAGCTCTCCCTGATGTTATTAAAATTTTTCTATATTGTTTATATATCACTTTCCCTTATTAAAAAGACAATGTAAAGGAAGCATCCAGAAAAGCCCACATTTATGAAGCGAATGCTTTTGTCTTTTGGAAGCTAAACCCAAACCAAACAAACAAAAACACACAAGACCCACGGGCATCGGGTCAAAATGATGAATTAACACTTCAAGAACTGAAAATGTATTTATTAGTGCCAGGGCCTTCACTTGGGATAATTTTATTTCTTTTTATATTGAACACATGAGACAGTAAATATTCTGGTGGTTAACTGAGGTCATGCATTAGTTTTTTTACGAACTGGAGTGCCTAGGTAGGCAAGGTGGTGATCATCTGGGAGGCTGAGGCAGGGGGGCGCTTGGAGAGTAAAGGCAGCCTGGGCAACATAGTGGCCCCCAAACAACAAAGTGAGTGAAAAGGAAAAGCCTCTGGTGGCAGTTCTGATCTAGAGCTATGGAAATCAACTCACAGAAATTTGCATATATATATATATACACATATATATCTTTGAGTGCACTTTTCTGAATACTACATTTTCTCAAACTATTGGTCTACCAATCTGCAATATTCTATTTTTTTCTTCCTTTTTCTACCTCCCTCCTTTCCTACACTGCTTCTTTCCCTTTTCTTTTCTTCCCTTTTCCAGCTATAAGGACAAGTTGGCTCAAAACAAAACAAAGGAAAATTGAAGGAAGTCGGTGTGACCCGTATCTAAAGGAAAGGCCCTCAACGAGAGCAAGGTGGTCCTAGGGAGGTGAACGCTAGCTTACTAGCGACCCCTCTCTAAAGGCATGGACTGCTGCCTTAGCACCAGTCAAAAGGAGGTTAAAAACCATGAGACATTTAAAGTGTCTTTTTCAGGGTATAGATTGTCCAGAATTGTTAATGATGGTGGTTGTTAATTTATTAGGAAAATAGCCATCTACCCCTAAATGGGAAATACAAATTTACATATCACAAAAAACTAAGATCTGATTGTGGATGCAGCCAAGTAGATAAAAGTTGATAATGAAGTAAACAGTGAAGTTTAAGAAAACAAACCAAAAATGGATTAAGGCCAGGTGTGGTGGCTCATGCCTTGAATCCAAGCACATGGGAGGCAGAGGTAGGAGGATCACCATGAGTTCAAGGCCACCTGAGATTACATAGTGAATTCCAGGTCGGCCTGGGCTAGCATGAGACCCTACCTCAAAAAACAACAACAACAACAAAAACCCATAGCCGAACACACACACACACACACACACACACACACACACACACACACACACGTGCATGCATGTGCATGCTATATATGTGGATTAAATTTTTTTTGTTTATTTGCTTGTTTTTTTTTTTTTTGAGATAGGGTCTCACTTTAGCCCAGGCTGACCTGGAATTCACTATGTAGTCTCAGGATGGCCTCAAACTCATGGTGATCCTCCTATTGGGATTAAAGGCATGTGCCACCACACCCAGTGATGGATTAATTTTTAAAAAGGCAACACAAAGGTTTTAAAGGCATACAATGCCAGTAATCCCAGCACTCAGGAAGCTGAGGCGGGAGAATTAATACTTTAAAGCCAGCCTGGGCTCCACAATAGGACCCTGTATCCCCTTACATCCCTACCAAAGGCATACATGGCAGAGAACACATTTCAAGGATCTTCTATTGGGGCTCAGGTTTTTGGACTATGTGTTTATAAAAGGAGTTAAGTAGCTATTTCTAAATTTATGGAAATAGGAGATGTATTGCACTGAAGTTTGGAATCAGATGTGTTAACACTGGGGTTTGGTGTGAGGCTGGCAAGATTTTACGTGAAACATCTTTTTTAAAGAAATTGTATTTATATTTGTAAGCAGATGGGAGGAAGGAGAGAGGGAGAGAGAAAGAGAATATGAGAATGGGTGTGCCAGGGTGTCTTGCCACTGGAAGCAAATTCCAGATGCATGAGCCACTTTGTACAGCTAGTTTTACATGTCTACTAGAGAACTGGGCCTGGGGTCAGAAGGCAACCACTGAGCCCTCTCCCCAACACCATGGAGAGCATTTATTAGGTATATTGAGTCATCAGTTTCTCTTTGATATGCATAGTAAAAAATGATTAAAATGGCAAGAAAACAGCAATGGTAATCTTGCCTATATGTAAGTCAGAAAGAAAGGCAACAGGGATCCCCTCAAAGACTGGTAGAAATAGAGGTGGACTTCTTACCAAAGAATTAGTTACTAATCTTGACTTCATTTGATCCATATTCACAGCACACTGAAAGGCAGCTCAGAGCAGCCTGCCGCAGGTTAGCTGGAACACTTGAAAAGATTCTCTAGCCCAGGCTGACCTAGAATTCACTCTGTAATCTCAGGGAAGCCTCAAACTCATGGTGATCCTCCTACCTCTGCCTCCCAAGTGCTGGGATTAAAGGCATGCACCACAAAGCCTGGTTTCTATTTCTTTTTTTTTTTTTTTTAATGGGAAATGTTATAATCAGGAAGCTGAGGTTGGAGGACTCCCATGAGTTCAAAGTAAGCATGGGCTACAAAGTGAGTTTCAGGTCAGCTTAGGGTAAAATAAAGTCCTACCTCAAAAACAAAAAATACCAAAGAAAATTTCAGTGCCAGGGTAGGATACCTCCCAGTTTGGGCAAGGAGGCCCCTGGGGTACACAAAACAAGACAGGTTATCACTAGTGATCTTAATTGCCCACTGAAGCTTGGGTTGTCTTCAGTAAAAGGAACTAACTTGATGGTAAGATCCTACTGCTGAAGTCATTATGTGCTTCCATTGTAGAATATTGCAAAATCAAGCTGGAAAGAAACCAGGAGCCTTGACCCTACTGGCTAACAGCTATAGTGTCAGAAAGTGCTATGCAGGCTGCTGGGAGAAAAAAAAAAATTACTAATAGTCTTAATCAGAAGTGAACCCTGCAAGCCACACAACCATCCAGCCAGGCAAGATGTATCCACTGTTGCAATAGTGGCGAGACTGTCACTGGGGTAACCAGCTGTACTGTGATTGGATTTGAAGCCTGCTCCACTGGAGGGAATTCATGCCTGGTACTGAAAACATAGCCAAAAGAGCCTGTGGCTGGGAAGGTTATAGGCTCCAGGGTAGGAAGCTTCTCCTATGTGAGTACATGGATAGGATGTGCCCATCAAGTTGCCCTCTGAATATGTATATTTATACCTACAGATCAGTTCTGCTCTCACCTTTGGTCAGGTAAGTTTCTTTTTGCAGATGGCACTGACTACAGGTAAGACTCAAAACTCATCAAATTGCTGAGAAAAAAAATGACTGTTGAGCCGGGCATGGTGGTGCACGCCTTTAATCCCAGCACTTGGGAGGCAGAGGTAGGAGGATCGCCGTGAGTTTGAGGCCATCCTGAAACTACATAGTGAATTCCAGGTCAGCCTGGGCTAGAACGAGACCCTATCTTGAAAAAACAACAATAAGAAACTGACCACAATAATAATAATAAAAAAAAGCTGACTGTTGAGTGCTCAGCACTGAGACATCTTCAACATGACCTCCAAGCATTATAGAAGAGTGGGTGGAATGAATGGAAGAGCCAGAGTGGGGAGGAGTGCTATGAAAAGGCTGTCTGCAGGACATAAGGTGGCTGCTGCGTTCATGACCTCACAGCAACGGTCACTGCCTGAATAAGACCTGACTATTACTGAACCCTCAACATCATGTCACAGATGACAAGAAGAAAAAAGAGGACATCAATGTAGAAGAAGAAATAGTTTGGAAAGAAGAAGGGGACTACTGGAAGGGAAACCAAAAAAAGTAAAGGGAGAAGATTATGACCAAAATGTGTACATGTATGAAAATTGTCAATGAAAAGGTTAGAAAAGAAAAGATAATCTGGGCTTTTTTTTTACTATGTACATTAACCAGGTTTATACCTAGCCTAGCAATCTTGTTCCTTTCTTTGTATAAATACCTCAAATATTATTTAAATAAACTTTGCCAATAAAAAAAGAACCTACAGTACAGAAGAGGCTGTGGTCTCTCCACCTTTCTTCTGAAAGGTAACGTTTATGTTCTATTGTCTTCACAATTAAAAAATAAAAATGGGGCTGGAGAGATGGCTTAGCAGTTAAGGCCTTTGCCTACAAAGACAAAGGATTCCAGTTTGACTCTCCAGGACCCACGTAAGCCATACGCACAAGGGGGAACACGCATCTGGGGTTCGTTTGCAGTGGCTGGAGGCCCTGGTGCACCTTCTCTCTCTCCCCCCCCCAAATAACTAAATAAAAAGAATATTTAAAATTAAAAAAATAAAAATGGAGGGCTGAAGATGCAGCTCTGGTAAGAGTGCCTACCCAGGGGTTAAGCCCCAGCAAAACTAAGACAAAACAGTAACAGTGAAGCGCAGAACAGAATTACTTGTCCTGCTCATCTCCTCTCCTCATTCTGCCGCTTGTACAATGTCACAGCCTAAGTATTTTCCTAGATGTGCAGGTGGCTTGAAGGCATACAAGCCACAATAGACCTATCTTTGTCCAATTTCTAGTCTTTTCTAGAAACCTGGTCTAGTTTGCTCACTCTATTCTTCACCTCCTGTCACTCTGCTTTTCTTGGACACACAGAGAGCCCTTGCCCTTCTTTAACAGTCACTTTGTAGGGCTGCTGCTTGTCAGAGTGTGGTCCATTTTGGGAACAGTCCCCAAACCTGCAGGAAGACCAGGAGCTTGGAGAGCTTGGGTCTATCCCATCAGCACTGTATCCCGGCACGAGCCCAGGGCCGGCAACCACAGACACTGAACCAGGAGAGGATCTGCATGGGTCCTTCGCCTTTCACAGGAGCAGAAGAAAAACTGGGGGAAAGGCAGAGGGAGCAAAGAGCAGCAGCAGGCAACAGCACCAGTGCTGGTCACTGTGGTCTGAATGACTCGCTGGGGCCGGATGTGAGGGCCAACAGTCTAGATGTGGCTACACGGAAATCTGGGGCTCGGAGGCCTTATCGCGTTTTGACCACTTGAGACTCGGTCCCTTTCCGCTAGGCCTCCAGGCACCTCTGAACTCCCCAGGAAGGTCTGAACCAGGGTGGAAAAGCAAGGAGTTGAGGAACAGGATGGATTTATAGTCATGGTGAGCAAGTGAGAAATGAAATGATGAGGTAAGAACCGTATTAGTGATGCTCAGGTCAAGGCCAGGTCAGGATGGGTTAAGACAGAAGAGCCCCATCACAGGTTCCAGAGGGAGCCTGGTGGGTGGAAGACATCTTAAATGTGGCCTGTTTCCTTAACCCTCACATATCCAGCAGCTAAATCTAACGATCAGAAGTTGCACAAAGGCAAACGGAAGTGCAATCAGTTAGGAGTTACTGAAGAGAGCCTGTGAAGCCTGGCTGACGCGGGCAGGTCACGCAGCGCAGCCGGGGCTCTGTCACACGCTGCCTGGGACCGCTCCCACTTCTCAGTCCATGTGGGTGGCAGTTATATTATTTTTAATGTATTCCTACTTTGGTGAGCCATAAATAAGCTTACCTATTCAAATGACCACAATAAATGATGAGAAGTAACGCACCGACCCGTAAGCAGCAAAGACCCAGAAGGCAACACTTAAAACATAAACTGCCAACAGTAACCCGATCAGTTTCATAAATCAGCCTAGGAATGAGAGCTCCAGTTACTGCAGCCGTCTGTCTGGGTGCATACTGTAAAAATAGCCACAGTAAGCAATCCTCCCGACCAATCAATAGACTCCTATTAACCTCCTGGCCAATTACAGGATGATTGGCTAAGCAAACAAAGAATTATTGGCTGTTTAGTTGGGACTTTATTCAGGGCCCCTCTCTTCCCCTGTTTCTCATTCTGTTCCGCCTCTCCTCCCCACCCCCTTTCCTGTTAGGAAAAAAACATCTGCAAACACCTGATATTCATCTAAGTGGCCGCAGTTGTACAGTCTTGTTAAATTGTTACCACCTTTTCCACAAGCAGTTTTGGCAATTAACCTCATGGCCAGAGACTTCAAAGAAAACAACTGTTGAGTTTAACCTCTCTGAGCTACCATACATTCTTTTATGATTTTTCCTGAAAACACTTTCATCCGCTGAGGAAAAATGCAGACTGATAAAATTAATGTTTATTTTAATATTTTCTTAATTTATTAAGAAGACAAACTCCTTAGACATGTGCCATAACAGGGCATACCGTTTCTCAAGAGTCTGTACACGGTGGGGGTTTATTTCCATTCACATTCCCAATGCATGTGTGCGTCTCGGCTCTTCCACAAATCCTACACTTGCTGGAATCCAAGGATTTGATACATTTGACCCTCTCTTGCCCTTGTTCACAAATCTCTCATATGTTCTCAAAACTGTTTAAAAGTTCAGAATGAAAAATGCATGTGAAGTGAATGCTAAGAACCAAAGTTGCCATTAAAAATCTATTTTCATCTTATATTTTTCCCCTCACAGATATACTTTTTACATTAAAAGCAAGGCTAATCCCCAACTCCCATGAGAATAAACTATTCGCAATAAAGATCAAAATATATGACTGAGCAAGCAATACAATTCTTCTCCAGTAATCTTGTGGCCCGAGCATTTCTGCACAATTTATGCTACGCAGCCAGCCTTTTACAGCTGTGTATAGTAGCAGTAATGGGCCTGATCTTACCAGCTGAAGGCAGGTTTGGAAGGTGTGTTAACTCCGTGAGGCCACAAAGCTCATTTAGAATTTTAATAAAAGTGATTAAATATTTAGTAGCTCCTGAAAACTACTGACTCTTCTTCTCTTAGGCCTTGTACAATTGCCACTACTACCTTTGCCACTTTTTGTGAACCCCAAAGGACACTGCAAATGATTTAGAGTATCTGTGTGGCTTTTCTAGATGGACCGTGGGGTGGGAGGAATAAATCTGTAGCGCAAAGGTAACAGAGCTTTTGTTTGATATTTATAGTCACCAATACCTTCAAGTTATAATTAATTCCACAAAAGCTATAAGTCACTTGGAAGATGACACTCCATGCATGGGCCAGCACCACATGACCTGATGATGTTGTTAGGGGTCTGGCTTTAACTGAACAGCAAGCTCTGCCAGCAGCAGCCCACCCCCTCCCTGCCAACAAGTAGAGAAGAGCAGGAGGAGAGCAGAGAGGTATGGGGTGAAACAGGCAGGGAACTCCACTTGGGACCCCTATTAGCTGTGTTGAGAGTGATCAAGTGTAATCATATCTATCTCATGGGGGTGCTGTGAGAATAAAATAAAGACTTAAACATACAATGCAAAAATCCCAAGCTGAGGCTGGGGAGAGAGCTCAGCAGTTAAAGACACTTGTGTGCAAAGCCTGACCGCCTGGATTCACTTCCCAAACCCCACGTAAAGCCAGATGCACAAAGTGGCATCTGGAGTTTGCAGTGGCAAGAGGCCCTGGTGTGCCCCTTCCCCACCCCTCTCTTGTTCTGTCTCTGCTTGCAAATAAATAAATAAAAATAATTTTTAAAAATCCTAAGCAGTTGTAGCTAGTCTAAACTGTTTTAAAAATCAGGAAATATCTATAAAAATGTGAATTTCCTGTCTCTCTCAACTAAATGGAAGGTCTGGCAAGGCTGGGCCCCCATGTCTGCAGAGCAACATAGGATGGAGTGGCAGCAGCGACATTAAAAGACAAAACGCTGCAGCGCCCGCCACTTAAACCTCATACAGCGCTGGAGGTTTTCAGCTCTTGCACGAATGGCCTAGCCCAGCATTTGGAACTGTGCCTGGCACACAACATTTGGTACACAGTAAGTACTCGATAAAAGGTATTTTAAGAAGAACTGTAACAAATAAAATCACTCTACTCTAAATTTGGGGGAGGCTAGAAAAATATATCCACTAAATATTTCATCAGGCAGAATATTTCAAGTTCTGAACACAACAGAAATGTGTGAGATACACACAAGATTTTTCCATGTCATTCAATTCTTTTGTCCTTTGGGACAACAAGGTCTACTTCTGGAGCCGAGGCTGGCCTGGAACTCATTGTTTTGCACAGGATAGCCTTCAACTCTTGGTAATGCTTCTGCCTCAGCCTCCTAAGTCTGGTATTACAGGTATAGGCCACTACTCTTGGCTCTATACTCAAGAGTTTTAGAACATTCTGAGTGGTTCTATCTAAAATTCCTATAGAACTATGTTTTGTGATTTTTTTTGTGTGAAATTTATCACATAGCATACTTCGTTTTGGTATTAGCATTCCTAGCCAATTTACAGACTCTTTAAGTATTTTGAGTAGATAAAAATACCCTTAATCGGGCAATTAGGGAAATGATAGTATGAAATAAGGAAACAGGTGCACTTGTCATTAGGACTGGAATTGTGTGGGCTTCTTCCATGAGCTTCCTCCACAAAATATTATGATTACTAAATGGTTTTGTTTATGGAAGAGATAGACAAAATAACAGAGACAGACAGACTGATAGACAGTATGGAAGGCCAGGCCCTCTTGCCTCTGCAAATGAACTCCAGACACATGTGCCACTTCATGCATCTAGCTCTACATGGGGAATCAAACCCAGGCCATCATGCTTTGCAAGCAAGTGCCTTTAACTGCAGAGCCATCTCTCTAGTCTTCTATTATTAATTAAACTATCAATTGGCTCACATGCTGTTCAAAGTACAACCTCAACTGAGCAGTGTTCTCTCAAGTTAAGGGCTTGATTGTCACTCACAATACCATCTTGTTTGTTTTGTTTTGTTTTGATACAGAGTCTTACTCTATAGACCAGGCTGGCCTTGAATTCATAGTCCCATTTCTTCTTAATGTATTTTCGAGGGTTGTAAGGAAAGAAACGGCTGAGTACCATCAGGGGAAGAGCATAGTCTAGAATTCAAATCTGCCACCCAAACTCAGGACACTTTTGTTGTTATGTTAATTTTGGTTTTGTTTCAGGGCCATGAAACAACTCAGCATTTTAGACACCTGAGGGGTAAGGGTAGAATCACTCTTAGCAGGCCATCATTGGAAACAGCTACGTATTTGAAAGCAACTTTTAGAGGGGCCCAAAATGGTGCCACAAGTAAGGAACCTAGTGTGGTACGGTGCCTGGCATCTGGGGCATAGGGTCATGTATAAGGTCTGAGTCCTCCCTACAGAGGGGAGGGCTTCAGGGAAAAGGGCAAAAATGTGGCCAAGAAGAAGAGAAAAGATAGTTCTGGGTTCCAGGACTATTCTGGAAGAACACAGGGAAGTTTGATGATTTCTGGCCCATGGTAAAACATGTGAACAGGGTGAGGGGGGAAGAAATATGTCACATACTCAAAGTTAAAGTAAAACCTGAAACTTGCTCTGTCCACTCTTGCTAAGAAACCTTTTATATCAACAGAACTCTCCAGAGAAGATTTCTGGTCACTCTCATTGGAAGATGTAGGTTTTTTAAATTTATTTCCTTTTAACTTTCATACCCTTGGCCAAATCAGTACAGAAAGGAAGGATATTTGTGCTGAACATTTAAGCACAAATTTTTAAGTAACACTGATGACACAAGGGCCTGGTGGTACGCTGTATACAGTTCAGTGAACTCCTGCACAGATCAGCAAGATGGTTGGAAATGCCTCTCTCCGTCTGTTTTTCATCTCCCAAGTCTGTGTACTCAGTAGAGTGTGAAGAGAGGCTCTCTTCTCCTCCCGACATTCTCCCCATGGTCCGCCCCAGCCCCCACTGGCTCTCCGCAGCCCCTGCAGCAGAGAGCAGGAACTAGAGCAAATGCTTTTGTGAATTAAGAGATCTTGTGAGCGTAAATTTGGTCAGGCTGCTCCTTTCTGCAGGCCAGACCCCGCTGCTGCCCCAGGATGTGAACTGTCAGTTTGCATAGCTGGTGATGAGTTGCAGAACCATCAGCAAAGGTGAAGACGGCAGAAACAAGAAAGATTCAAGACTGGTGGAAATCATTTCACAAGGAAAATTTCAGCCATCAGTGGGAGGAAGCTTTGAAAAATGCTGCCATTTCCGAGTCAGAATGAAGGAAAAATTAAATTACTGCCGGTGAGGCGAGCCAAAGTTGCGTCTCCCTCCAGGGAGAGTTTTGATAATGGTAAACATTTGACAGCTGGCCTGGAGTGGTTATCTTGTTCTAACAGTTGTTATGGTCTAAATGAATATTTCTGATAAGGAAACAGAAAGAAAATTTTAAACACTTTTATAGTTTTATGTTTTAAAACTTATGGTGGTGAGCCAAACAGGTTTAGAGCAATTATGTCACTGAGGGCCGACCCACGATGCTGTAATGACCCTAGGCGGGGACTGTTCCCAGCAAGGTATTTTGATTAATCTATATGAAGTAATTCTTTGATGTGAATCACCTTACTAAGAAAGTACCTTTAACCTTTGGCTTCCTCAACAACCGGTAAAAACAACTGCAATAGCTGGTGTGAAGAAGTCAAGAAAATAAAGAGTTAATTAAAACAGCCACAAATGATGGGCTAAGAAACCTGCAGAAGGAGAAATCACTGGTTGTTTTATTTTTTTAAAACTACTATGGATTGACAATCATCAAATTTCAAACTTTCATAGATTTAATTAAAGAAAAAAATTAACCCAAATACTTCAGAAAGGCAACAAATGAAGTACCCAACATTTTAACCCTAAAAGGGACCATCTACCAGGTGCCTGAGAATTCTGCAAACCAGAAAATGTGAATGCCTGGAAGGGACATTTTGTTTTAAGACACTTGCTCAATTCCTATATTTAGCATAAGAAAACAAGCCTGAGTTATTGTCTGAAATGTTCCAGGTCTTCACAGGCACTGGTCTGTCACAATATCAAGACATCCATGTAGAGGCTCATGGAGACGGGAGGGAGTCCCTTGCCTTATATGGTTTTGCTGACTGCTATATCCTCAGAGTGTGGGCCCGAGAATGCCACAGCCCTCACAACCCACCTAAAAATGAATATCAACACTCCTAAGTTTACACTACTCTTAACTTCCACTAGACAGCCGGGTGTGGTGGCATACACATTTAGTCCCAGCACTGGGGAGGCAGAGGTAGGAGGATCGCCATGAGTTCGAGGTCACCCTGAGACTCCATACTGAATTCCAGGTCAGCCTGGGCTAGAGTGAGGTTCTACTTCATTAAAAAAAAAAAATCCACTCGACAGTAGGGGCTATGCAAGAAGTCAGAGATGGAGCCTGAACCCTATTCTGTGGAATGAGAGCAAAAACAAACAAGCCAATTTAAAAAATGTTAGAAGGAACTTCTGGAATTTCTTTTTACAAGACTGAATCATTACTTGCCTAAAATAAAATTAACACGGTTACGGGAATTCACTATTTAAGGTACACAACAAGCTTCACTGAGCACCTACTTGAAGCTACCCACTGAGGATTCAGGATCAATCCTCAGGCAGTCGTGGGACCTATGAACCCAGTAAAGCGCTGCTCTGAATGGGCAGGTGTCCCGCCTTCCAGTGACATGCTTTAGAATGCATTTGCAAGCATTATGCTGCCACCAAAGGAAACCTTTATCCAATATCTATCGCCCTATAATTCTTCAAAAAACAAGATCGGAAGAGCTACCTTTCTTCTGTATTTGTGGGAAGTAAGAATTTCATTATTTTTTTTTTCCCTAGGGAACCTGCCCTGCCTTCATATGAAAGCATAGAAATTGATATTAAAGTGTGGTATTTTGAGAATGTTTCAAAGTAAGGTCAAACTGGTGTTAAAAACCCTACTAGTGAAGGCTACAATAACAGTCTGGCTGAGCAGTCATAAGTACAGCTGACTCCAATTACTAAGTACATCCTAGCGATGTTTTTGACTGAGAACAATGCAAGCAAGTCTTTAGTTCAAAAATAAAATCAAAGAGCGCTTACTCATAAGCAAAATTGGATAAATTATCCCAATTCTGTAGCTATACAGGCCCCTGACAACTACTTCACCTTTACCAGTAAAAAGTGTAGCTTTTTAATAAATAATCAACAAAAGAAGATGAGGGAACTTCCAAAAAAGAACAAGTACTTCTTTTGGCAAAAACTTCCAAGAGAATTTATAAGAAATGTATGAGAAGATACACACATAAAAATCATGGAAATAGGGCTGGAAAGATGGTTAGCGATTAAGGCCTGCAAAGCCTAAAGACCCAGGTTCAGTTCCCTAGGACTCACATAAGCCAGATGCACAAGATGACACATGTGTCTGAAGTTCATTTGCAGAGACTGGAGCCCCTGGTGTGCATTCTCTCTCTTTCCCCCCCTCTCCAATAAACAAATAATAAAATATTTAAGAAATCGTGGAAATAAAAAGTCATGGAAATAGTACTCAGAAGTAAAATACACAAGAATCATTTTATTGTGAAGAATTTCGTATAGCAAAATAACAAAACAAAACTCATGCTTCATCACATGACCCTAACACCTGTCACACCAAGTTTACCCAGTTCCATCCACACACTCACTTCTGGCCTCCATAAAACCAGCCATCCTTGTCAGACGCAGATGGCCAAGTACATTGCTCTACACTGACTGCCTCTTCCTACCCTCACACTTGCAACCCCAAGTCAACTTTTTTCTGATGACCATTACCCCCACAAAATCGAGTGTTGTACTAATTCTTGCTCCCAAGAACACACACCTAGTCAAATACAGGGCACTTACGGATACACGAGGACTCCATGTGCCTTTCCATTCTTAAACAATTCTCTGATGCCTCTACACCAATACCCACTTCTGACGAGGCTCCTCCCTGATCCAAACAGGGGGTCACGTTATCTAGTGCCAAGCAAGGCAAACAGCAGCTGAGATTTCAGTGTCAACCACTCAGAGCTGAGCTTCAATTTGGCCCTAACAGATAGTAACTTTGTGTTCTTTGTCAAATCACTAACCCTTCCTGAGTCCTTGCCTCCCCTTCTCTAAAACAAGCCTAATCCCTACTTTACAGAACTGCCAAAATTATTCATTGATATAATGGATAAAGTACATGACCAAAATCTTTATTGATAAATATAGCACTTCCCCCCCCCCCCAATTAAACGGTTTTCCTACATGTAATAAATTCTTTTTTCGGAGGGGAACGGAGGATAGAAGTAGGGTCCACTCCAGCCCAGGCTGACCTGGAGATTCGCTATGTAGTCTCCAGCTGCCCTTGAACTCATAAATAATCCTTAAACCTCTGCCTCTGGAATGCAGGAATTAAAGGTGCATGCCAGCACACCTAGCTGTAATAATTTTTTAAATATTTTTATTTATTTATTTGAGAGAGAGGCAGTCAACAGAAAGAAAGAGAATGGGCATGCCAGGGCTTCCAGCCACTGTAAATGACTCCAGACACATGCTCCACTATGTGCATCTGGCTTATGTGGTCACTGGGGAATTGAACTTGGGTTCCTAGGCCTCAGATACAAGTGCCTCAACCACTAAGCCACCTCTGTAGCCCATTTTTTTTTTAAAAGAAGAAGCATATGTATATGGATAAAAGGAAGAAATGAGAGAGACAATAAAATAGAACTACTCCAATTTTTAAAAAATGGTTTTTATTTCTTTATTTATTAGAGAGAGAATGGGCTCACCAAGACCTCTAGCCACTGCAAAAAACTCCAGGTGCATGTGCCACCTTGTGCATGTGGCTTTATGTGGATGCTGGGGTATCAAATCTGGGTCCTTTGGCTTTACCAGCAAGTGCCTTAACTGCTAACCCATTTCTCCAGCCCAAAATACTCCATTTTAATGGGACTTATCTCTGCCCCACCCCCCCGTGCTAATCTATTTCAAAAGTTGGGTATTTGGCTCACATTCTGAAACATGGGTGATTCACCTTCTTCAAAACTGGTTAAAATATTAAGCAATCCAATACCCTAACACCCAATGCAAAGGACACCCTGGTTGAAGAATACAGTATTAATAAGACAGTAAAAGTACTCCCAGCATTAAGGGATGAATACTCGCTCGCTTATCTAAGTGAACCAACCCTGTCCATTTCCACAGTTGAATCATGGGAAAGAGAATGATCATTCTGAAAATGATAAGTAGTTCTGGTAAGAGACCCCTCACCAGCTTCACACCTGTACCTTTTCAGTATTATGCTTTTGAGGAGAAAAATCCCTCCAATGGACAAATGGCAGGAGAGGCATGCTTTTTTCTTACTTAATATTTGCCAGGGTGGTTAAAAACAGGACAAAACCATGCATGATCAAAGCACCACCTTATAACCTGCAATGTGCCCAGTGGTCATTTCACAGGAAAAGAATGTGCAAGAATTGTCTACCTGTTGATTAATTTAAAAATCACAAAATAGATTTTCACTGACTTTACAAAGAAAGTATTCTCTAGCTCCCTCTCTTTTCTTTTGTGAGTTACTGAAACACTATCCTAAGATGGCCAAAAGCCAGAAAACTATTTCTCCTGGAAAAAAAAACAAAACAAAACTGGAAAGATTAACAAGTTTTATGTGGCTTTACAGACTGACTTAGTTGCTGTGATTCTGTGGTAAATGTTTGAATATGCTAACCTCTTAAATGAAGCTGATTTCTTACCCACATTGGTTCTATCCTGCTACTAGAATAATCTTCCTCACCTCAAAACCATCCACTCTTGTCCAACCCTGTTCCAACTTTACTTCTAGCACTTTCCTGGCAGTCTGGCCCTAACTTCCCTTGACTGTTGGATCTCCCACAACTTCCCCTCACATGTCCTTTACTATATGTTCAAAGCAGACCCCTGTTCTTCCCCAAATTAGTTCAGTATGCACATGCCTTGGTGCCTTTGTTTCTAGCAATGAGTTCTTTTCCTCAATCTTCACTTGGCAACATTCCACCTATTTCTCACATTCTAACTCAAGTGGCACCCCCATGCCACATCCCCCACCAGGAAATTCTTGATCATGTGCTAAAACTCACCTTTCCCTTCTTTGTGCCCAAGAGAACTCAGTCTGCCTGGCTCTGTGGTCAGAGGATTGTATTGTTAACTTCTGAAATCCAAGGTGCTTGGAGTTAGGAGACATTCTTCCCATTTTGCTACCTCCTACGGCAAGGAGAATGGCTTTTTAATCACACTGAACTATGCTGCATATATGAGATCTAGGAAACCATCGATAACAGCATCTGCACCTCTTTTCACAGTGGGAATCCTTTACAGGAACTTTCTAAGTTGGCCTCCCCAACATGTGGCCTTTATGGTTTCCGCCATACAAAGCTTGCACTGAGCTTGAGTGATAGGTGCTCAGAATATAAAGGGACCACAGCCACTCTTCCCTTCAAAGTGAGAAACAAAAGAAGAAAACAGCAAAACAACTAATATGGAAATAATATTTGGGAGCTTCTTTTGGCCAAATCACAGATATCTCTAATGTCCTCAAACAACCTTATAAATGGTACAAATCAGGAATGGGAAAAAAATAAATAAATCTTGATACCTTTTTGTCTGGGGGTGGGTGGGGACAGGGTCTTCCTATGTCATCCTGGCTGGCCTGATACCATGTAGCCCATGGTGATCCTCCTAACTCAGCCTCAAACCTGGGATTACACATGTGAGCTACCACATCTAATTTTTTTAAGATCACCAGAGTTTTAGATTAGATCATCTATAACTATAAAGAAAATATGTATAACCCTTAAGCATAAGAATATACCAAGAATTCAACACTTAAACCACTAGCAATTAATAGATGGCAAGCAAAGGGGATAAATATAAATAAAAGAATTATTCAAGGCTACCCTGAGACTACATAGTGAATTCCAGGTCAGCATGGGCTAGAGTGAGACCCAACTTAGAAAAACCAAAAAATAAAAGAATAGAAGCATTATAGCTATTCTTAAAAATCAAAAATTCCTGTATCCATTATAATTTAGTTGCTTATTCTTGATAGAATTTGTTTAATTAACATATTAATGAAAACATAAGGTGGTTTTAAATATAACTGACCAGGTGGTGGTGATAGCATTTGTTTCCATTTTGACACTCAGGAGATTAAGGCAAGAAAAGTACTGAGTTCAAGACCAGTCTGAACTACATAGTGGACCCTATCTAAAAAAAAAATCAAAATAATCTTATAAAATATTATAGTTATATTCATATTAGATAAATATCAAAGATTATAGATAATTTAGGATGGCACTTGATATAAAAGACTTTTTTTTTTCTTTTTAACAATGTATTGCTGGGCTGGGGAGATGTCTCAAAAGTTAAGAGCACTTGCTGCTTAAGCACAAGGGTCCTCCTGGACTGGAGACTTCCCAGAACCTGGGTTAAAGAGCCAGGCATGGCCATGCATGTCTGTAAGCCAGTCAATGGAGAGTGAGAATCAAAGATCACTGAGGCTCATAGCCAGAGAGCTCCAGATTGAGGGAGAGACCCTGTCTCATGGAAATACATGGGTGGCCAGAAAGAGGACCCATGACATTTTTCTCTGCTCTTTGCACACACACACACACGCACATATACACACACACACACATGCATATGCCACACATCACACACAGCACACCCATAGAGACACATAAAGGATATATTGCTAAAGAGAGCTCATCAACTTATTATAATTTTCCTTTTAAACTTTGTAGGTAAAATTTTACAGCCATGAAAAAAAATTTAAAATTTTTGTCCAAGTAAGAAAAACTATTACTGTCCTGCAGAATTCACAAATGCAGCTTCCATATGGGCTAAGAGCCAAAAAACCAATGCTCTAGAAAAAAAAATTCTAGGATTTCAATACAACAAAACTCTTTTATTCCAACAATAGTTCTTAGATGCCTAAAATAATCAAATCCAAGACATTAGCCACATTTTCTTCAGTCTTAACATTGCCCCCTAAATGGATCATTTATTTTGTAATAACAATCAAGTCAAAAGAAAAATGCACAATTGCTTACTAAAGAGGCTCAGCTGTGTTGAGGAAACTCTAGAACGTTAGCGTGCCGTGGCCAGAGAGCCACTTCCATTAACGTAACCAGTCACATAAGCAAAGCACAGCAGTAGGTGCTGAGTCCGTCCTGTTTAAGCAGATAGTTCCAGGCCTCCCATATGTATCCAATGCTGGGTGTTTTATCCAATCTGCAACTGGGATGGATGTGTGGCCCCCTAAAGTGTTTCCTGGGTTTGAACTCAGGCTTATGTTTTTGTCAAAGCTGAGCCTTATGAAGCTGCACAGTCTAATTCAATATCCATTAGCCACTTACTGCTATTTAAAATTTATTGAAAATATACAAGTTCAGTTCCTTTCTTACGATAACCACATTTCCAGTGGGCACTAGATACGGGGATCATACTGGACACCACCGACAATAGAACACTTCCATTACACAAAGTTTTACTGTATGGTGGCATTCCAAAGATTATCAGCCTTACAAGTCCTATCTGTTTCAATGCTGCTGTTCCAAGGGCCTGTCAATAATGCCACCAGCGTTTGTGTCTTCGGGGTTTGTATGCTGAGAATGAGATCACCATGACGATCCCAAACAGACTGTCCACTCTCCACTACTTCAGCATATGAAGACATAGAAGGAAACATGGCCTCTGGGTGGTCTTAAAGCAAACAACCAAGTGACTAAAATAAAACAATGAAAAAAAAAATCATGGTGCTAGTTTGAAAGGCTTGGTTTGTGGAGGTGGCGGAATGTTTGGGAGGCAGGGCCTCGGGAAGATTCCTCCAGGCAGGCCTTGTGGAACCCTGAGCTCTTCCTTGTTTGCTCCCTAGCTGTGATGAGCAGCTTTGCCAGGATCTGCTGCCACAGGCCCAAAGCAAAAGGCCCAGTTGATTATGGATTTGAACACATGAAATGTAAGCAAAAATAAACTTTTCTCTTTGTAAGATAATTATCTGGGGTATTTTGTTCTAGTGCTGGGAAGCTGACTACCAGAACTATGCATATAGTCTTTGAGTAGTTATACTGATGAGACACAGTATTCACATTTAAAACAAAAACAGTACTCCCAGGATTTAGAAGTTGCTCATAATCAGCTAGGCGCACATATTATCTTTTATAAGTACATGTGTTTTTCCCTACCAAAGAAGTTTAAAAATATTATTTAGTTATTTAAGAGAGAGAGCGAGAATGGACATGCTAGGGCCTCTAGCCCACGGCAAACAAACTCCAGACGCATGTGCCATCTTGTACATCTGGCTTATGAGGGCACTGGGGAATTGAACCTGGATCCTTAGGCTTTGCAGGCCAAGTGCCTCAACTGAGTTACTTAACTGCTAAGCCATCTCTCCAGGCCTCAAAAAGGTTTATTATATTGCAAACATTTGGCCTCTAGAAGCAACGTGGTCAATGGACATAGGCTTTAAGACAAGACCAGAGACGTTGGACAAGGATGGTCTGCTATGCTCATTCAAACATCAGAAGCCACAGATTGCTAAACATCCTACAATGCTCAGGGTAGCCTCACAGTTAAAAATAATTCAGTTCGGGGGCTGGAGGGATTGTTCAGTGGTTAAAGGTGCTTGGTTGCCTGGGTTTAATTCCCCAGTACCCATGTAAAATCAGAAGCACAAAGTGAAATATATATCTGGAATTCATTTACAGTGGCATAAGACCCTGGAGTTGCCCATACTCAGTCTCTCTGTCACTATCTCTCTCTCTCTCAAATAACTAAATTAAAAAAACATTATATATATATTTGTACTGAAAAGCTTACTCCTTGATGAGAGAGGAAAATGTCCAAACAATGTTATAACCAGGATGCTAGTTAGAGCTGCAGAGAAGAGCAGGGACTACCTAGGTCAAAACATTGGAAGACATTAGTAGTTAGTTGTCCAGGGGTGATCAGGCTGGAAAGGGATGACTTCATTTATGCAAAGGAAGGGCATGGACAACATATAGAAAGCGCACTGGACTCGTAAGTCAGTAGTTCAGATTGGCAAGAGAAAGAGGGAGTAACAGAAACTAGGAAAGAGGAAGGGAGGAAGGGAGAGGAGAAGAAGACATAGAAATTGGGGAGGGGGGCTTTGTGTATCGTGCAAGGAAAGAGTTTGGAATTGGCCTGATGGCCAGCAAACATTCTCCAGAAAGAACAGCTAGTAGGAATGCCAGGCCATATGGTCTCTGTTACCAATGCTCAACTCTGCTACAGAAGTGAGGCAGCAGCCATGGAAACCACACCATGACGGCCATGACTGTCCTCCATGAAAATTTAATTAATGGGCGCTAACATTTGAGTCCCACAGAATTTTCAGGTTTTATAAAATACTACCCTTATTTTTTTTTTCTACCATGCAAAAATGAGAGCTGTTTGTAGCCTGTACGCTGTATGTGAGCAGGTGGGGGCAGAAGTCTTCAAAGTGCTACTAGGCAGACACCCAGGACCTCAAGGTGACAACCTCACTAGTCAAATCCACACTGAGGCAGAACATTTTCCGTCTGATCTCTGGAAGCACTGACTGTCTCTGGCGATTTTCTATTAACAGACACATGAACGTGGACTGAAATTTTGTCATTAGCTTGTGTAATACTTACAATGAAATGGCAATGGTAACTCAAAGGAATAAAAAGCTTATTTCAGGCCACTGTGGTGAAATGACATTTACCTAATGCAGATATAAGCTGTATGTTCATTAGTGGGCACTTGACATTGATGTAATGTGATCAGTGTAGCAAAGTCTTAAGACTTAAACGAGTTCTCCAGAACTAACAGAACGCAGGTTCTTGAGTTAAGAGAATTGGGGGTGACAAAAAATACCAGCTACGAGGAAGAAGCTACAAGGACGATAATACCGACCACCGCACTTACGAAACAAGGGCACCTGACACAGCCGCCTCAGAATTCTCACCACATCCCAGAGCCCCGATTTCATCAAGCCAGGTTGGGGAGACTTCAAGCAGCTCATACATTTACCTTGAAACTAATCCTGAGATAGGAATCTGATAATAAGAATTGAAATTATGAAGAAAATCCACCCCTTTTACTTCATTATTTTTGAGACGTCTCGCAATGCAGCCCAGGCTAGCCTTGACCTCAGATGACACCTGCTTCAGACTCCCGGGTGGAGGGATTACAGGTGCAAAGCAGCATTCCCACCCGTCTTACTAAATTTTTATGTTTTGTTAACTGCTAAAGAGTGAAGGAGAACGTTAACCTGTAAGATAGTTCTCTCAAAAACTTGTTGCTTTATGATTCAAAATATTTTTATGAATAATAAATTGGTTATAGATGATGTCCCATTATCACCAGTCATCTGAAATCAGAAAAAAAGTAATGTATTCAGGATCCTTGATAGGCGTCCTTATGAATAGATCATATAATCTTGGAAATAATGTTTAACCTTTCTTAGGGACAATATAATAATGTCAAAATGAAGATTAAATAATGTACTTGTAATCTTAATCACACATAATTATACAGCATATGCTTAATTAGTGTAAGCTTTCATTAACTTAAAATCTCATTACAATCACTATTTCAGTTTGTTTCTAAAATGCCTCATTATGCCACGAGCTCTCCCAACTTATCATTTCAGAAGCACAAGGATCTGGAAATTGTCCAGTCATACTCTCGTTAAAAAAAATGGATTAATTGACCCAATTCACAGAGGAAGAAGGTAACACAGCTTGGTAGAAAGACGGGGGTTGGGGGACAGAGCTTGGGAAGGGTATAGGGAAGACAAATGAAGAGGGGATGTTAACCAGTAGAAAGACCCCAGGGAGAATTCTTGGGTTAAATAAGATGGTGTTCAGAAAACACCGAGGACAGTGCCTAACACAGTTTAAAAAAGAACATGCACGTTTCCTGTTATTATTAATCTAACCTCCCTATCCTGAAATTGTATTTCATTCATTTCTTTCTGGGAGACACATGTGTATACTGCTCCTATGTTAATTTTGAACACAATTCTTACCTAACTATACTTGCTGAGGCATACTCTTTTTTAAATTTGGTTTGTTTTCTTTCTTTTTTTTTTTTTTTGGTTTTTTTGAGGTAGGGTCCCACTCTAGAACAGGCTAACCTGAAATTCACTATGGAGTCTCAGGGTGGCCTCGAACTCATGGCAATCCTCCTACCTCTGCCTCCCAAGTGCTGGGATTAAAGGCATGCGCCACCACGTCCAGCTTTTTCTTTCTTTTTAAAGTAGGGTCTTGATCTAGTCCAGGCTGGCCTGGAATTCACTATGTAGTCTCAGAGTGGCCTTGAACTCATGACAATCCTACCTCAGCCTCCCAAGTGCTAGGATGCTAGGATTAAAGGCATGCAACACCATGCCCAGCTCTTTCTTTTCTTTGGGGTATATTATTTATGGTATTTCTTTTCCAATTCAAGCAAATTTTCTTCCTCCTTTTCTGCATGTGATTCTTTTGTTTAGCATATCCTGTAATTTCAAATCACGTTGCATTTATCAAATACTTCCACCTCTGCAATACTCCATGGGTCTTAGGAATATATATATATATGTAAATCACACACTAAATATGTCTACAAAATACTTTGTTAAAAGGGTGCATAGCAAGGAAGTAAAGGCAGCAATGTTTGGAGGTTCCAGGCCATTTGCAGGCCAAAGGACGACACAGAAAGGCCCCTTCCAATCCCTGTGCTTCAAGAGGCTCAGGAAATAAACTATTTCCTTTCCCCTCTTTCCTAGCTGGTTTTTCTTATGTGTTCCCAGATCCTCAAAGAAAGATTCAGAGGTCCATGAAATCTTAATATGCCTGTTTGAAGCCAGAAAAAACAATGAACAGTATGCTAGTATTTCAAACTGGGAAGTACTTGAGGGGGAATTTGGTTCCATCAAGAACTGCTAAGTCTTTCTTCCCCATACCAGAGAATATTGTTAACTGGCTTAAATTTGCATGGAATTCTACTACCCCAGAGCATGCTCGTAAAGTAATTCTAGAAAATTGTCCAGAAACCCAGCAGTCTAAATCTTCATCTTTTGGCAGAACAGCAGCAAGCTTTGGCTTCTCCTCCAGACCTCACATTTGACATCATTTAGCCTAGACTCAGACCCTAACTGACCTTGCCTTTGTACTTGGTGAAGAGTTTAATCCTTATGAGAGACCCAACCTCAGTAGAAAATAACACATGGGTGAAAAGTCTCATTTGACCCTTGTCTCAATGTGTCTGCTTTCATTTTTAATCTCTGGTGTTTGTGGAGATGGAGTAATGCCTAGAACTTCCTCACATGAGAAATGTAAAACTCATCATCTGCTATTGCTCTGTTGATTTTTAAAACAACATTTTATTTATTTATTTATTTATTATGAGAGACAGAGAGAATGCACATGCCAGGGCCTCTTGCCATTTGAAACAAGCTCCAGACACATGTGCCTCTTTGTGCTTCTGGCTTTACATGGGTACTGGGGAAATCAAATCTGGACCTTTATGCTCTATGAGCAAGCACCTATGACCACTGAGCAATCTCTTTAGCCCTGTTCTATTGATTTTAAAATTTCTGTTTGGAGCTGGGCATGGTGGTGCATGCTTTTAATCCCAGCACTCTAGAGGCTGAGGTAGGAGGATCACTGTGAGTTCAAGACCACCCTAAGACTACATAGTGAATTCTAGGTCTGCCTGAGCTAGAATGAAACCCTACTTCAAAAAAAATTTTTTTTGTTTGTTTTGCTTTGGTTTGGTTTTACTTGAGACACATAAAAATTCTAGAAGGGACAGAGGACTAACTTTAAAATTTTTCACGCCAGTGATTCATTGTATCAGTTTATTCATCTGACAGGATTAGATTTCTTTTTTTTTTTTTTCCTGAGTGTTGGATATTTAGCAAAGTTCTCCAAGTACAGTGAGGTTTTATCCACAAAAAAAAAAAAAAAAAAATCTACTTGATAGGATCAAAAACTACTGCCTGCCTCTGGAATTCAAATCTTTCCGTATGTCCGGTCATAAATCAGAGGTGGGGTGTTTCCTTGTATCCGGGAAGGAGCTTCTCCCTCACAAGACACTGGAGGGCTGGCCTCCATCTTCTATTTAGCATGTTTTTCTTTCCTGTGTCTCCACTTGCCTGCCCAGCATTTAACAAAGCATATAGGTGAATACTTCATAGTTTAATCTTGTTCATTATAGTAAGTCATAGCTTGCAAGGTACTTCTCCCCAGTGTTCTGCAGGTGATATTTTGACCGTTCAGCAAAATGCACATCTTCACTGTATAAACCTAGTCCAATTGATTTAGTATTTATTCCAGTGTTAAGAGTGTTTTCTTTTCTCTTGAAAGAAAACAGAAATTGGGGTAAGTTTGGTCAGGGCAATATACAGTGGCTCACCTGCCCACAGATGTCGAAGTTACTGATTTGAAAGATGCCCAAAGACCAAGTTCAAGCAATGATACTTACCTGCAAAGTTCCCACTTACACTCAAGTGACTGTGGAATGGTAGCTTCAGTTATGGATCTAATATTAGCTATGGCACTTTGACCTAGTCAAGTTAAAATTACAAAGTGGACAAGAATTGGTTGTTTCATTTTTTTTTCCCCTCTACTTCATCTTACCCAAAAGACTGATAAGATTTTTCACCCCTCTTACTGACATTCTATCTTGTAAAAGTAATAAGAAGAGAAGGTGATTATAGATATCTAACATCAAATTTAGTAAAAAAAAAAAAAAAATCACTAGAAAACAAACCCAGAAGTGTGATTTAATGATCTGAGAAATTAGGCAAAGTGTCAAGTCTGAAGAACTTAAAAATGGTTATAGGTCAAAGCATTTAAAACTTCTTTGGGAATGCAGTAGCTATAAGGGCAGCATGGTGAGGAATCTGCCAGGGGTTAATTGCAACCCTGCATGAGAAGCAGTTAACAAGTGAGAATTAGAACACCCAGGAGGAAAAGAAAACTGTTTCCAGTGCCATGAGAAATAAACAACACAGAAGAAATATTTCCTTTGGCTACCACTGCGTCCTTTTCAAAAGCTCCGAGGAGCTACAGGGAATGCCAAGGAACGGGTTTTCTCTAGACTCCCTCTGAAACATTTGTCTTCATTACCACTCTTTTTAATCAGGGCTCCTTCATGAGTGTTTCTGCTCGGCCCCTCAGGGGCAGCGCTGGTCTGCGATAAATCAGAATCCATACCGCAAGTCACTAATCAGCGCTCCCAGGGAAAGAAAAACAGAGAAGTGCCGACCACTGCGGGCTGCAAAGGCCTGGAGGCTCACAGACCTCGAGGAAGAAAGGCCTGACTGCTGAAAAGTCAGTGAAGGGGCAATGAGATGCCAAGGTTAGGATTTATTCGACAATTTCCAAACACACACTGTTCAGGAATGACTGTGTGGAATTATCAGTTCATTTTAACAGTAGAAAATGTTGAATGACCTGTAATTTATATTCTCAATAATTTTCACACCTAAATCAAAACTTAATTAGCACAGGACAAAGGGCAGGAGGTACACTAAAATAATTAAAATTATCAAAGCCAGGAATTCTCCCCCTTACCTGTTAATTCAGTGATGTCATTAAGAAATAAAACATTCCTTATAGGCAAGAACTAGCTAATTTGTATGGAATGATGATCACTTTACTTGAATGGAATTCAAATCATAAAATTATAGTCACACAATATTTTCTTTATTAGACAGTATCTTAGAAGTGATGTAACAAGCTGGGAAGATGGCTCCATGTTTAAAGCAATTGCTGAACAATTCTGGGTACCTGATTTTATATCCCCAGGTCCCACATAAAAAAGTGGAAAAGCTATGCTGGAGGGATGACTTAGTGGTTAAAGTGTTTGCCTTCAAAGCCTAAGGACCCAGGTTCAATTCCCCAGTACCCACATAAGCCAGATGCACAAGGGAGCGCATGCATCTGGAGTTCATTTTCAGTGTCTGGAAGTGCACCCATTCAGTCCCCCACCCCTTCTTTCTGCCTCAAATAAATAAATGTTAAATAATATTTCTTAAGCTGGGTATGGTGGTGCACGCCTTTAATCCCAGAACTCAGGAGGCAGAGGTAGGAGGATCACTCTAAGTTCAAGACCACTCTGTGACTACATAATGAATTCCAGGTTAGCCTGAACTACAGTGAAACCCTACCTTGAAAACCCACAAAAAACAAAAGAAAGAAAGAAAGAAGAAGTATTTGTTAAAAAAAAAATGGAAAGCTGTGACAAGCCCCTGTAATTCCAATACACCTATGGTGAGGGAAAAGAAGTGGAGACAGAAGAATTTCCCAGAAGCTCATGAAGGGACTTTGCCTCAATGAAGTGGAAGATGAGGGCCAAACCCAAAGTGTCTTCTGACCTCCACACACTGTGGCATGTGGATGTCTCCATAAACATGAACACACACACACACTAAAATGAAATAAAAATTAGGGCTGGAGAGATGGCTTAGAGTTTAAGGCACTTGCCTGCGAAGCCTGAGAACTTGTGTTCGAATCTCCAGGTCCCACATAGCCAGACACACAATGACGCAAGCACACAATTCTGCACATGCACACAAGGGGGCTCATGCATCTAGAGTTTGTTCACAGAGGTTGGTCCTGGCCTGTGTGCTTGTGCTCTCTCTATCTCTTTCTTCCTCTCTCACTCAAAAAAAAAGAAATAACTAATTAAAAATTTAAATGGACTGGAGAGATGGCTTAGCAGTTAAGGCACCTACCTGCAAAGCCAAAGGACCCAGGTTCAGTTCCTCAGGATCCACGTAAGCACAACATGGTACATGCATCTGGAATTTGTTTGTTGAAGGCCCTGGCACAGCCATTCTCTCTCTTACTATCTGTTTCTCTCTCTCTCTTGTTAAATAAATGAATAAATAAATAAAATAGAGGTAGCCATCAACCATAAATTAAATATATTTGTAAAGATCAAAACATCTACCTAGTTGCAGTTTCCCTAAATCCTATACATCCTAAAAACAAATATAGATCCTAAGAATGGGACAAAAGCTGTTATCTGATATAATAGCAATTACAGACAGGCAGCAAAATGAAGAGATTAAAATGTGAGGGGTTTTTTTTTGTTTGTTTTTGTTTTTTGGTTTTTCAATGTAGGGTCTCACTCTAGCCCAGGCTGACCTGGAATTCACTATGGAGTCTCAGGGTGGCCTCGAACTCACGGCAATCCTCCTACTTCTGCCTCCCGAGTGCTGGGACTAAGGGTGTGTACCACCACACCTGGCTTTAAAATGTGAGTTTTTATTTGCCCCCGCCCTTTTTTTCTTTTTGAGACAGGCTCTCACTGTGTAGCCCAGACGCACTATGTGGTTGGTCCAGGCTGTCCTCGAACTCATAATCCTCCTACCTCATCCTCCAAAGGCAAAGCCAGCATCCCTGGCTCTGATCTCTATAGTAAGGTTTATTTATATCATACAAGATATTGAATTATGAACATTCCCCATTTTTTTGCTTGTTTTTCAAGGTAGGGTGTCACTCAGGTCCAGGCTGACCTGGAATTAACTATGTAGTCTCAGGTGGCCTCGAACTCATGGTGATCCTCCTACCTCTGCCTCTCAAGTGGTGGGATTAAAGGCATGCGCCACCACACCCAGCAATTCAATGTATTTTTTTAAAATATTTTATTTATTTGCAAGGAGAGAGAAAGAATGGGTGCACCAGGGACTCTGTAAAAAAACAAAATCTCAGATACATGCACAACTTTGTGCATCTGGCTTTATGTGGGTACTAGGGAATTGAACTCTGGTCATTAGGCTTTTGCAGGCAAGCACCTTAATTACTGAACCATCTTTCCAGGCCTCAACATATTTTTTAACTGGTATCAGCAATTTTCTGAGTGTATTAATGGACTGAAGAGCTCATAGGGTTCATGTGAACAGATACAATTGACCTTCCATAGGACAACAGGCCCAGATTACGGCAATTGCTTCTAGATTTAGGATACAAACTCTGATATGGAATCATTCCAGAGGCAGAGAACTAGGCTTTGTAAATGATCAAGTCCTAAGAGTTAAGCCATGACTTCTAAAACGGATGGCAACTTTTCTTTACTACTTATCTACCTGTGAAAGGGTACACGTGTATGGGCTCCAGAAAGAAATCATATGTAGCACTTAGCCAAGAAAGTACTGCTCTGTGGCAATAGCATCATCACACTTCGCTTGGCTAGGATCCAAAGCAAGTGCTATTCCAACTTCTCTGGTACCCTGCTGCTGTAGTTCTGTGGAGGTTCAAGGCAAGATGATGCTACCTTTCCACATATCTGGCCTATGGACCTTGTCTATACCAAGAAGCCCCAGAGTCTGAGGCAGGCACATGGAGTCTAGAAACATCAGTATCCTCCTCACTTCAATTTTATTGATGCATCTATGCTATATGGAACTGGCATCCATCTTGAGAACAGGAATCACAATCAAAGCAGTGTTTTGCAAGATAGCTCTTCTCCCTCCCTTCCCCTCTTCTCCTCTCTATTCCACTCCCCTCTTCTTTCTTTTCTCCTTTCCCCTCTTCTCTCCAGATTTCTGTCTGAAGTTTTTGTTGTTGTTGTTTGTGGGGATTTTGGGGAGCGGGGCTTTTTGAGGTAGGGTCTTACACTAGCCCAGGCTGATCTGAAACTTTGTAGGTCCAGGCTAGCCTCAGATTCACAACAATCCTCCTACCTCTGCCTCCCAAGCACTGGGATTAAAGGCATGTGTGCCACCATGCCCAGCTACATTCTGAAGTCTTATTTTATTTTTATTTATTTGAGAGGGAAAGAGAAAGAGAGGGAAGGAGAAAAGAGAATGGGCACACAAGGGCCTCCAGCTACTGCAAACAAACTCTAGATGCATGCACTACCATATGCATCTGGCTTATGTGGGTCCTGAGGAATCAAATCTGGGTCCTTAGGCTTAGCAGGCAAGCACCTTAACCACTAAGCCATCTCTCCAGCTCCGTCATGAAGTTTTTGGTACAAGGTCTCACTCAGTAGCCCTGGCTTGCCTAGAACTCATTATGTAGACCAGGCTAGGCTTGAATTCGTAATCCTCTGGTCTCTGGCTCCCTAGTGTTAGGATTGCATGTCTGCACCGCCACACTGGGTGAGAAGTTTCTATTGGTTATGCATGGTAAAGTGAAGAGTGTTGTGGGACTGACGGGGACACTTCCGCAGTGCTGCAGGCGAAGAGTAATTTAGAATCGGTTGTGTGATTACGCTGATGAAGGGGGTCTTTGGGTCGCACTGATTATTCTTTTGGATATGACAGTTAATGATCACCAGGAAATCATACAGATTAGTTTCTCATAATTAATGGGGAAAGATACTTTTTCAATTGGTATTTAAGGAGCTCTGGGAATTAGAATTGAGAGCAATACTTGTGCAATTATTACTAACTACTGATAAGCATTTCAATGAGGCTTACACAAAAAAAGCTCACAGTAGATTAAAAATCAGCCACACAGACTTGGTAAAGGTGAATGTGGGTCTTTCTGCTGTCTACCAAGTGTGTGATTATAACCACTGGGTGGATGCCACCACAGCGCCACCCGTATGTTCGGTCTGGGGACGGCCAGCTGTGTGGGTGCAGAGGCTGGGGAGCATGGCGCTGAGTTACAAACAACGCCCCACCAGAAGCACCGCTGCTCCAGAGAAAAGCGCCGCCAGCCTTGGAAGTGCTGGTAAGGATTGTATTTTTTGTCTACATTTTGCTATTAAGTGTTACATAATTTAATGGTTTGCTGTGAGCGATAATTAAGCCTGGCTCCTATAGCTCTTTGGAAGAAATAAATTAAATGATAGTTTCTAAAAGATGGACAAGCCGGGCGTGGTGGCGCACGCCTTTAATCCCAGCACTCGGGAGGCAGAGGTAGGAGGATTGCCATGAGTTCAAGGCCACCCTGAGATGACAGAGTTAATTCCAGGTCAGCCTGGCCCAGAGTGAGACCCTACCTCAAATAAATAAATAAATAAATAAATAAATAAATAAATAAATAAATAAATAAATAAATAAATAAAAAAAAATAAAAGATGGACAAGGAAAGACATTTTCTTAAAAGTCCAGAGGTAAATCAAAGGCTTGTAAAACAAAGGCCGTAATACTGAAGGCCTGTACTGCCCTCAGAAGGATTCTCTTCCCCAGCTACCCCAGTGGGCAACACAGCTCCTATGCTCTGTCTCCAGTGCTTCAGGGATGTCAAAAGCCCTAGAAGTTAAAAACCCAAATCTGGCTGCTACAAAGCAGCCCAACTCAGACATATTCTCATTCCTGACAAACACCCACCCACCGGCAGGACCGGGAGACACATGGCAGCCAGAGCAAGCTGTCAAAACTGATCATTATAAAATGTCCATCTTCTCAAAGTGCAACCTCTGCTCAGTGTGATGTCTTCCTTCCAAGGGTGTTCTTCTGAGAGCTAGAAAAGTGGCTCCAACTGACGAGGTTCCCTCTTGGGCTCTAGCCTAACAACCACAGTAGAGATGCAAAGGTGGTAACAGTGATGGAACGTTTTACAGCAACAACCAACACAGGGACTCATGCATTATGGTTCACTCTTCAGGTTCCCAGCTGACTGCTACCGACCTGGGCTACACCTCCAGTTCACAGCTATTGGCCTGATCTCGCGATCCCCTATCAGAGCAGTGCTCTCGGCGGTGTTTCCTGTTTGGTCCTGTGCCTGCCTGCCTGCCTGCCTGCTCGAGTGAGTGCTTCCTGCACCGGATCAGCTGCCAAACCGAATCCCTTTGCTAGAGAACTGGAGAGAACTCAACATAGCCCCGTCGCCCTTTCCACCTTAGGCCTGACATCCGGAAGTGACTTAGGAAGTACTCTAATGGTTACCAAATTTTGGGGAACTGATTTAATATTTCTGGGCTGTATGTTTAGGGGAGGTTGAATCACTGATCATCACTTGACCTTGTGACAGACTTGAGGGGGGAAAAGAAACCCTTCCAGCCAGCACAATGATGTAAATGTGAAATCGTGTTGTGGGCTGACTGCAAACATGCTGGTTTCCAGATGTTGGAAAGACAGTGTGGCGACAGCACAGAGGAGAGCTAAGATTCCTCCACAAACTACACTGGGTTACTGGCCTTATCTCTCCTCTGCCTCAGTCTCTCAACCAGTACACGGGACTTCATACTGTTGTCAAATGACAGAGAGGAACCAAAGGTCTATCCATCATTTGTCAAACTGTCTTTGAGATACAGAAAACATTTCAAATGTATCAGTGTATGCAGTGTGGCATGCTGGTCTGTCCACTTGCTGGTGCCCCCACATGCTCCTTCACTGAATTATCTGGTGCACCAACCAACTGAAGATATGGACCTGAATGAGGCGCTGCACAGTTTACTAAACAGCCCCTTTCCCTATCAACCACAGAAAACATCAGACTACAGTCAAAACATCTTGCTCGGGCTTCCTTGCTGCCTGGACTACATTTCATGTACGCATCCTCGACTCACACTGTCGTTGGTGGAAGGCTTCCAAAAGAAAAACAGATTTAGTTGTCAGATTTACAGTATCAAGGAATCTCTAAAATGAATGAGTTCTTTAAAAGAAAAGCCAAACTTGGAATAATTACATTCAAATTCCTTAATCACATTTTCCAAGCTCAGTGGGAATTACGGGTGCTTCTTTGTGGAGTATCTTCTCCCGAACCACATAAATGCAATGCAGATTCTTCCTTCAAAGGGCCATCTAATGAAAGGACTTCCCCTGGGCACAGTGCTATTTACAGGAGTGTCCTCCTAAAGTTCTCCTTTTCAGGCAAGCCAGAGGCACTGTGTGTGTGTGTGTGTGTGTGTGTGTGTGTGTGTGATCTTTAATATATTCCCTCTCGCTTTTAGTGCCCTTCCCACAGACAAAAATAGAAAGGAAAGAAGGAAGAGAGGAGAGAGGAAAATAAGGAAGGGAAGGAGGACCTGAAAAGCAATTGGCAAATTTACCAATTTAACCAGTGATTTTTAGAAAATCCCTTATGTGAAATGCATGGGACCAGAGGTACTACCCATTTTTGGAAAATTTACACAGGCTTTACTAACAAAACATTCCTAATCAAAAATCCAAATGCTCCAAACTCAAAAACGTTTTCAGTGTTGGTTGATTCCACACTTTTTGGTTAAGTATGCTCAACCCACCTTGCAGATTGGTACTACTGGTTTCCTAATTCTGGGATCATAAAACAACTGTGTTCCCAATCCTTGTGAAGTTCTAGGGCAATGGTCTCCAATGGAACAATGGGAATGTTCTGCATCTTGTGCTGTCTAATGGGATAATGTACAATTCATAGTACAATTGAGAAACTGAATTATACGTTTAAACAGGAAAACGTTTCCAGTTCCTTGTGTATCAAACAGCACCACTACAGCTCATGAGCTGTGGACAGCAAGGACCACAGAGACTACTCTGCCATGGTCATATGCAATAATCCAAAAGTACCCCTTTATCATTCTAGGACCTTGAATAGACACACAACTAGTAATAGACAATATTTAGCAAAAACTTAGCCATAAAAATCACTAAATCCTGGGCTGGAGAGATGGCTTTGTAGCTAAGGCACTTGCCTGCAAAGCCTAAGGACCCAGGTTCAATTCCAATTCTCCAGTGCCCACGTAAAGACAGATGTACAAGATGGCACATGAATCTGGAGTTTGTTTGTAATGGCTGGAGGCCCTGACACACCCATTCTCTTTCTCTCTCTCCATCTCTCTCTCTCAAATAAATAAAATATATTTTTTTAAAAATCACGAAGGGCTGGAAAGATGGCTTAGCAGTTAAGGTACATGATGCCTGTGAAGCCTAAGGGCCCTGGTTTGATTCTCCAGGTCCCACGTAAGCCAGATGCACATGGTGGCACATGCATCTGGAGTTTGTTTGCAGTGGCTGGAGGCCCTGGTGCACCCATTCTCCCTCCCTCTCTCTCTCTCTCCCTCTCTCTCCCTCCCTCCCTCCCTCTCTGTCTCAAATAAATAAATAAATAAATAATCTTTAAAAACAATCACTAATTCCTGAACTTCATGAAGACCATGTGGGTCAAATGTCACCCATGAAAATGTCAAGGGGGTTCTACCTCATATGTGATGGTTGTAGAGAAATCGGGGTGGAAGCAGTCTGACCTATTTTCTAAAGGTCTATTATAATATAAATTCAGTGCTGGTGATAAGGAGGAAAAACACTGGGTGGTTTACTATCTGCTTGGAAAAATAACCCCAAAAGCAATCTTAACACATTTTATAATCTTGTTACGATGTGAGAAACACATTCCTGCAAAGTACTAATGACACGTGTGCTTGTACTGTTCCCACAACGAGAACAACCCCCTAGTCGTGAAAGAGTTAAGAGAGCCCAAAATTAGACACAGTTCATGTTAAAGGTTAGAAGAATAATCAGTCACTTGAAAAACACTACATAAACATTTTTCCGGATGCAATTTTCAGTCCAAGGATACATTTCCCAGTAGAAATCAGCAGCTAAAAAGGAAATCATTTCGTCTCCATAAGTGCCAAATTGTATCCTGATTTTTCCTGGTCTGGCTCAACTTTCAAAACTAGTGGTTCAACTTCTGCAATCTTTCACCCAATGACTATATAAACACATCTTTACAAGACAGACATAATCCTTGGGTGGGCCAATTTATGTTGGATTATGAAAATACTTAAAATACAAAATCGTATAATGACTGTTGTCCTTTGGTTTTTTTCACTACAAAGAAAGGAGAAAGCCATTTAATATAGGCAGTGGTTCATATAAAGGTAGCATGACACATGCACACTACTTTCTCTGCCCCCTACTATTTTAGAAAATAAATATTACTGAAAATTCATTTAAAGAAATTTGCCTGAGGTTTTGGCTAGGTGATCCATAAGAATTTGCAAATATAGCTTGAAGGGACTCCTTTGCAACACCGTGTGCCACATAATTAGAATGAATTAAACTGCTCACAACAGGCAAGGAAAAATTCTCACACTTGGAAGTATATTGGAACTTCTGTATTTGGTCAGAGGTTATAGAAACATTAGTTTTAAGGATAAAGTAATCTGAAGTAAAAAACTAAAAGATTCATTCAGAATTTATTGCTGCCTCCAATCCATATATATCTTACATTATACAGAATTCCCTACAACATGATTCAAGCAGAATCTCTACCCCATACCTAGGAGAGACCATAAATTTTAAATCTTCATGGAAAAGAAAACTCTGTTTTTTCACTTCTTCCTTGAAATTCTAGAAGTTTTATAGTCAGCTACAAAAGGCATCCTGAAAAGTCTATCTCCAACATTTAGCATGTAGAGGGGAAGAATTTTAACTTTTCCTCCAATGGATAAAGTTCTGTAAAAGAAGACATTTTTGGAAGTCTTTGGAGAGTGCAGAATAAATCAGAGCTGTAAGATCTGGAAAACTCTGGTTGAGAGTAAAGAGATCGTCACATCTGTGTCTAAACATCCCTGCCTTGGGAATAAGGTATCTCCAAAACCATTCATGGAAAAAAAAAAATGCTATAAAGTAGTCCATCCTTCACTGAGCAAAACTGAAGAGCTGTACTTGCAAACACCGTCTTTTCATCATATGTTATTGAGAATTATATCAAATAGCCATGGTTGTTTAATGAAAATGACTCTTGCCAAAACTGGTAAGTGCTGCAACAAAGCAAAGAATTCCAAATTGCCAAATGAATTTTCATAAAATTTACAGTATAACTCTATGCACAATTTTCTGATGGCTATATTAGCTTCATTCTGGCTATTGTGAAAACAAATTAATGTCACTGAAGCAGCATGCACTGCTGAAAGAAATGCACATGGAAAACATGCCTGTGGACGCCTCCTTTCACGTGCTGAGAGGCTGGGGACCACTACGCTCCTCCAACTCACAAAACTTCAACTGAGTTCAAGAACATACTAGGAAGGCATTTTCTTGTTCAAGTGAATAGCTCTGCACAAACAAGTATGAAGGACTTAAATGTTTTCACTTTATGTGATGAATTTGAGCACCAAAGCGAAATTAAAAAAAAAAAAATCTCAAAACTGGAAAATCATTGACTGTGAAAAGAATATACACCTGCATATGAAGAAATTGAAACTAAAAATTAAAAGATGATTATTTAAATCTAACTTTTTAGCTTAAATATTTTGCATTCCTTTCTGCCTTAAAACACTATCCTATGAAAGACACCATTATTTATAAGTGAAGAAAGAAGAGGGAATTTGTCTTCCTTCTTCCCACTCCTCACCCTGCCATTGTCACCTGTATCTATTTCCAGGAAGCCAATATTCATTAGGGTTAATCTGCCTACTAAATGAATAAACAAAGGATTTCTCTGTCACTGAGCAGCCAGGTGAGCTGATAGCATCTTCTAACACAGAAAATCATCTGTACCAGACTGTTCAGGAAATTACCTGCTGCAACCCCACACCTGGGATCATTTGGCAGGCAGATCTGCAATGTTGAGTAACATATAGAAAATGGACTACAACCATTTTTTTTTCAAAGGATTGAAAATCTCCCATATTTGGGATCTGATGTAACAGTGTAATCCACCAAGGAAAACTAAAGAAGAAGAAGAAAAAAATTAAGACATTTTCCCACCCCTGCCCCCACAAAAAAGAACAAAGGTTATAATAACTGATGCTAATATATCACCCCACTGTTGAGATGAAGAAGTGATGTGGGAAGATGAATATGTGAATGGATAGCCAAGAACTTGACCATAACAGTATTGCATCAGCATGAGATTAACAAACCTAGAAGGGTGTATTGTTATATCATAATCCCAACATTTACAGACTAGTAGATTCAGACTGAATAAAGCTACATAATCTGGGTGATTAAAGATGCCATGACAAAGAACCCAACACCAGTGAATGTAATAAATTAATAAGACCACCACTTGCTTCATTTTGTGCAGCAGAATTCTAGGCCGTATTGCCCTTACAGATTATTTGTATAGCTAAATAAACCAATAGGCAACCACAGGCATTAGTTAGATAAGCAAACACAAGACAATGTAAAAGCAATGAGGTCAAAGATAGTTGACTTCTCTCCCAAAAGTGTGGGGGGGGAAATACATCCTAAATACAAGTTAAAAAAAAAAATTGATAGACTCAAAGTCATGTTGTAAAGGCAAAGGAAAGAACTGGAGGATTGAATTGATCAAACTAATTCCGAAAATACAGAAATAAATAGTGATTAGGGATGATCATCACCCTATGGTAATTATAATCAGTTATTCAGGAAGGCCTGGGTGTGAAATAAAATAAAACCAGATCTGTCAGCCTCTGTGTCAGTGAAAATCAACCAAAATAGCAACCTTGACATGCGGCCCAGTAAGTAGCACTGACAGGTACTATGCCTTTATTCAGCATCTGATAATAAACTGGAAAAGGGGAGGGGCCAAACGGCTGGGCAGAAGACATATCATTCTCTTGAGGGATTAGAAACTGGAGAATTCAAAGACTGAGGAAGAGAGTTGGTCAACATTTAATGTGTGCCTACTGTAGGTCAGGCCGCACATGGAAAGAACTGAGTTTGCTCAAGCATGATAAAAAACAGATACGGTTTTCATATGTAGTATGCCCCTGTTTATTTTCATATTGCATATGCCAGCTGAATACTGCACATTACAAAACCGCTGAGAGGTGTGTCTGGAGTAGCATCATCAAACTGGGAAATAGACAGATGGACGCGACCAGGGACACTCGGTCACATGCTCTGCATGTGCACTGCCCTTAAAGGAATGCGGAGTCGAGAGAGGGATGAAAAGGACTGGCCCCAAAATGAGATCTTTCATTGTCTTTGTCTTTTGGGCCAGGTTTTCAGAGATAAGCCATTTAAACATAAATCAAAGCAAATGTAAACTGTATGTGAATTCCAATAGCCATCAGCTTACATTGTTGTATTGACAACAGATGCGAAATATATGAGTGTCATTTATACATACTCTGAAATTTATTTTTGCTGAGAGGGTTTTTGGAGTACGTGGGAAAACTCAGCATGTCAGTTTAAGGAAAGGCATATGATTTCCCTTTCAAACCCCTAAAAAAACCATATGGGAGCAAGATAATGTTTGTCCTGACCTGCCAAAATCCTGTGGAGATCCTCCCGAATCCACACCACATTCCTGAGCACTGATGCTCACACTGGGGCCTGCGCATCAGCAGATGTGTGAAAACGCGTGTATGGCAAAGAACTCCCTGGCGGCCTCACATCTGAAGCTGCTGCTCGGCAACAGATACCCCAGCCAAGAGCAAGACGGCGTTTCCAAGCTCAGTACACCTTTGTCTAAGCTAGTGTCTGCACACAGGAATGCAACGGAAGGGGTTGCTGTCTGGCTCAAAACCAAGAGAAGCCTCCTGTGTTCTACTGTCCTTCATTCTCGGGTCCCGTCAGGCTCTGCCGCCTCCTTCCTTACACACGCGGCCTCTGCTAGTACCAAATTAGTCCATTCTACTGAGACCCACGAGGACGCACATGTTTGATTTTCACTGGGAGAAAAACTGGGGAAGGAGTATGTCTAATAATGTCCCTCATTGACTATTTTGGCCATGTCAGAAAAAAATTATGCTGAAAATATTAAAGAAACCAAACTGCCTTTAGAAATTGTTGGAAGAAAATGTTTTAAAACTGTGCGAAAATAATGCAAGATCATTACAGGAAACAGTGGAGTGGCTGGAGAGGTGGCTCCGTCAGCAACGTGCCTGCCACACCAGCATAGGGACCTGGGTTCGGATCTCCAGCACCCACAGAAAAGTCAGGCATGGTGGTGCACGGTGGCACATGTAAACTCGGTGCTGGAAAGGTAGAGACAGGAGTTTCTGCATCTTGATGGCTAGCTAATCCCACTGAATCAGTGAGCTGCGAGTCAGTGAGAGACTCTGTCTCAAGAATAATGTGGGGGGCTGGAGGGATGTCTTGGTGGTTAAGGCGTTTGCCTGCAAAGCCAAAGGACCCAGGTTCAATTCTCCAGTACCTATGTTAGCCAGATGCACAAGGGGGCGCATGCGTCTGGAGTTCCTTTGCAGTGGCTGGTGGCCCCGGCACACCCATTCTCTATCTCTCTCTTCCTCTTTCTCTGTCAAATAAATAAATATAATTTTTTTTTAAAAGAATAATGTGGGGCATAATTGGGAAAGGCACCTAATGTTGGCCTCTGACCTCCACATGCACCTATACCTACAAACACACACACACACACACACACACACACACACACACACACAGTGGAATTTATTTCTTTTTAATCTATCATCCATGGATATCTACATATAAATACGACATAAGGCTATATACTAATGATGTAATGATATCCCTTTTCACATGTATTTGTGCATACATGTGTTTGTGTGTATGCAAGAGCGTGCCAGGATCTCTTGCTACTGAAGAGAAACTACAGATACATGTGACTCTATGGGGGTGCTTGAAATTGAGCCCAGGCTGGGAGGCTTTGCAAGCATGTGCATTTAACCACTGAGCCCTCTCTCTAGCTTTGAACAAAACTGTAGTTTTGTGTCCTTCTAAGTTTATCATAATGCAAATAAGTAGGAGGATTGCTGTGAGTTTGAGGCCAGCCTGAGATTACATAGTGAATTCTAGGTCAACCTGAGTTACAGTGAGACCCTAACTCCCAAAACAATTAAAAACTAGGGCATAAAGGATGCCTAGAAATGTTGAAAGTATATTTATCCTGTAATAAAACCTAACAGCTATGAATATCGATGTTTCAAATAATATCACACACACCATGTGGAAACTAGAAAACTAGAAAAATATAAGGAGGCACAGAAAATACGTTGGTGGCCTAAGACTGTTTTGTGTGTGACAGGTTCTCACTATGTACCCTGGCTGATGTCAAACTTACAATCCTCCTGCCTCAGACTCTTAGATGTGGTGAGTGCTGGGATTACAGGTATGCGGTACAATGCCCAGATAATTTTATGCTCTAAATCCATGGCAAGTACTCACATGCCAATGCACGTGGTGGCAGCAGGGGTTGATGATTGAGAGAAGAAATGTGTCTACGACTAATGCCACTTTTGAAACAGACCTCAGGATACATTCATTCTTAAATTTCTATTCTGTGTAAAGAGGTATCACAAAATGTTGCTCTTTTGAATCTAATGATCTTAGATACTTACTGCATTCGTTTTTGTCAGTGAGCTTATTCAACATAAAAATATTGTGAAGTAAACTTTTCCTCAATGTCAAGTTAACAATTCTTTTTTATGAAGTTCTATTTTTATTTATTTATTTGAGACAGAGAAAGATAGAGAGAGTAAGAATGGATGTGCCAGGGCCATTAGCCACTGCAAACTCCAGATGCATGTGCCACCATGTGTATCTGACTTACATGGGACCTGGAGAATCGACCTGGGTCCTTAGGCTTCACAGGCAAGTGCCTTAACCACTAAGCAATCCCTCCAGCATACCAATTCTTAACTGTTGATATTTTCAGATGCACTGAAGAATAATTTTATCAAGATTCTAAATTCACTGATAGGTTAACTGGGAATGCATAAAAATCCTAAATTTTGAAATACCCACAATTTTTGAAAAACTCAGTTCTCCATATTCAGAAAATGACGTATTTATTATATACATGCCCTTCTATCACACTCTAGAGATCTAGGTTTTAAAACCTATTTATTTTGAGACAGAGTTTCACTATGTTGTTCTGTCTGGGCTCAAACTCATTGTGTAGCCCAGGATGGCCTCATGATCCTCCTGCCTCAACTTCCCCATGTGCTGAGATTATAGACATGCTCCATTATGTCAGGTAAGGTTTTATTAAGTCGCTATTATCTTCCTCAGGGCCACTCCTATGAATTTTATTTTTTCTAGTATCCTGAGTAAAATATTCTAAACATTTGATATCTTTATGTATACATAGAGAAAATATGGATGTTTTCACATTATTTACTAAATATATGATCAATTAGTAAGTTCTTTAAAAGTTAGTTGACAGACTCATAGGTACTTGGTCAAAATTTGTATTACCTGTAAATGATTTTTATTTTTTTATATTATTGCTTTGTCTGAAACATGCAGAATAATTATATAATATTGGTTATAGAACGACTTTCCCATTACATATGATACTGGTATTAATTAATTAACTTATTTAAGAGAGAGAGAAAGAAAAAAAGATAGAGAAAGTGGCTGTGCCAGGGCCTCTAGCCACTGCAAACAAACTCCAGATGCATGTGCCACCTTGTGCATCTGACTTACATGGGTCCTGGAGAATCGAATCTGGGACTTCCAGCTTTGCAGGTAAGCACATTAAACACTAAGCCATCTCTCCAGTCTGATTTTTAAAAATTTAATACAACGAACTTTTATTAGATAAGAATATATAAAAAGAATATATAGGGCTGGAGAGATGGCTTAGCGGTTAAATGCTTGCCTGTGAAGCCTAAGGACCCCGGTTCGAGGCTCGGTTCCCCAGGTCCCACGTTAGCCAGATGCACAAGGGGGCGCACGCGTCTGGAGTTCGTTTGCAGAGGCTGGAGGCCCTGGCGCGCCCATTCTCTCTCTCCCCCTCTATCTGTCCTTCTCTCTGTGTCTGTCACTCTCAAATAAATAAATAAAAATTAAAAAAAAAAAAGAATATATAATTCTACTCCTAGTCATCTTGGAATAATTTATCTGAGCATATACTAATTTTATAAAATGGTTTTTTTAGTAGTGAGATTACTTTTTTCTTATTGTTTCAAATACTAGTATTTATTACAGTAACAGATAAAATGAAAAAAATTTGGGCTGGAGAGATGGCTTAGCGGTTAAGCGCTTGCCTGTGAAGCCTAAGGACCCTGGTTCGAGGCTCGGTTCCCCAGGTCCCACGTTAGCCAGATGCACAAGGGGGCGCACGCGTCTGGAGTTCGTTTGCAGAGGCTGGAAGCCCTGGCGTGCCCATTCTCTCTCTCCCTCTATCTGTCTTTCTCTCTGTGTCTGTCGCTCTCAAATAAATAAATAAATAAATAAAATTTTTAAAAAATGAAAAAAATTATATTTGATCATAAAGATAAGTCTTTCATTATTAAAAAAAAATGAACTTTTTCACATAGTGAATTCTAGATCAGCCTGGGCTAGAGTAAGACCCTACCTCGAAAAGCCAAAAAAAAAAAAGAACTCTTAGTATTATTTTTAAAGATTTTATTTTTATTTATCTATTTATTTAAGACTATTAGAGACAGAGAGAGAGAGAAAGAATGGACACCAGGGCTTCTAGCCACTGCAAATAAACTCTAGACACATGTGCCACCTTGTGCATCTAGCTTACATGGGTACTGGGGAATCGAACCTGGGTCCTTAGGCTTCACAGGCAAATGCCTTAACTGCTAAGCCATCTCTCCAGCCCCTTAGTACTATTTTTATATCTGTTAAAATGAGCATTAGACATCTGCTTGCATGCTAATGGCTATTTACTTCTGCTTTTCTAAGCACTGGTTCAAGTCTATTCTTCATATTTTGTGTACATATTATTTACTTTTCTTTATTCATAAGTATTACCAGATAAAATAATATCCAACTTGGTCTGCTGGTACTGCATTTGGGATTCTGAACTGAAATTCATATGAAAGATTCATGTAAAGTTCTTTTTTTTATTTGCTGTGATTGCTCAGACAGTCATTCATTTTTAAAAGCTCTGCTAAGACTGAACTGTACTCAATAGGTGTTAAAAAGTTCCTCAATGCTAATGCCATTTATTATGAAACAGGAAAAGGCCACAGACTGTGAGCACAAGGTGAGATAATGGCTTCCACATCACTTAACTGTCAGCATTACTTAGTATAAACTGTTCTGCCTAGAGACTCCCAGCCAGGCCCCATTTAAGAGAACACAGAATATTGAAGTAATTGACAAACATAGACTGTCAACATTTTGAAAGATACTTGTAAGCTACAACGTTTTTTGGGTTTTTTTTTGTATTGTTAAAAGCAGGTTAGAATAATAAACTCTGTGTGTGTGTGTGTGTGTGTGTGTGTGTGTGTGTGTGTGCACGCGCGCGCGTTTGTATGTGTGTGAAATAGCACCAGTATCCTGAGAAGTGAATCCTTAATGGTTGGTCACTGCTGCACCTGAAGTCTGCCTGTGGTTTCACTTCTGTCAACAAGAGCTTACTCACATTATGAGCAGTGACATTTGCCTACATACCCATTATATGGAAAGCTGAGGCAGGAAGTTTGCAAGCTCCAGACCAGCCTAGGCTATACAGGAAGATGCTTTCTCCAGAGATAAAAGATAGAGATAGAGCTGGGCGTGGTGGCACATGCCTTTAATCCCAGCACTCAGGAGGTAGAGGTAAGAGATCACCATGAGTTCAAGGTCACCCTGAGAACATGTGAATTACAGGTCAGCCTGAACTTGAGTGAGACCCTACCTCAAAAAACAAAAACAACAACAACAAAAGGCAGAGATAGAGAAGATATCTAAACATTCTAAATGAAATTTTAGAATGGGAAGACAACCAAAGTCAAAGCATATGAGTTGGCAGGGTGGCATGTATGTCATTCCAACCACTGGGAAGCTAAAATGAGATCACGTGAGCTCGGGAGTTGAGGTCAACAGAATAGACTGACAGTGGGGAAAAATCTTCTATCTGGACAACAAAGAGGAAAGTAATTGATATAAGGAAAGATCTGACTTATTTGTCATTTTAGCTCTGGAAGAAGCTAAGTAAGGATGTAGGTTGAAAAAGAACTAGAAAAATGGTGGTGGAAAATTACCCAAATTTTCCTTTAGACACAAAATCTGCACAGTAAAGTTGACTGGAGCCTCCAAAGGATACTCCCAAAGAAGCCTGTTAGAAGACATATCATGTGCTGTGCTGTACTGGGGATTGAACCCAGGGCATCACACATGTTAGGCAAGCAATTTACAACTGACTTGTATCTCCTGCCCAGCATTAAACTTCTGAGTACTAAAGGCAAAGAAAAGAATCTGGAAAGCCATGATAAAAAATTGCTATTTTACTAATGGGGAAAATGAGTTTGAATGATATCAGATCTCTCATCATAGAACACAGAGGATAAAAAGAAATGACACAATATGTTTTTTAATGTTTGACTTTATTTTTATTGACACACAATAATTTTACATTTCTCTGTCTGCCTCTCTCTCAAATAAATAAATAAAAATGAAATAGAATGCCAAGAAAACATTTAAGTTTTTTAAAATTGGCTTTCCTTCTCCTCAGTTTTCTCTTAAATTGTGTATGAGAATTGAAGAAAATATTGTAATATACTATGATGTAGTTCTAAATTTATATAAGGTAATTTTAAAGATAACTACATTATCAGTAGGGATGGTAAAGGGACATAAAGGGAGGACTTTATTCAAGCTAGTAGAACATTGGAAAACTGTGATTAAATAAGCATATATAATATAATATACATAGCTTAACCACAATGGAACTACATGAAGAAATACAATAAAACACCATGGATAAAAACATTATAGATATGTTAAAATAAAATTCTCTAAAATGCTTAACAATCCACAAAAAAGCAGAAAAAGAAAAAAGAAACAGAAGTACCATAGAGGACAGCCAGACAATAATAAATAAAATGGCAGACCTAAGCCCTAATATACACATAATTATATTCAATGTAAATGGTCTATAAACACTAAGTAAAAGACAGATATTGACAGAAGAGATTAAAAACATGATTGAAATGCAAGCTTTCCAAAGTAAACACAGCCAAAATATAATGAAATAGACTGAAAGTAAAATAGGTGGAAAAGTAATTATCATTCAAACACATATAAAACAGAAATTATTTTTCAAATATAAGATAAAGTAGACTTAAGACCAAGAAACTTACCAGAAAACAGTCATATACTACATAATGATAAAAACCCACCAAGAAAACATAACAACACTAATGTGTATGCACCAAACAACAAAGCTACAAAATCGACGAAGTGAAAATGAACAGAATGCAAAGATGAGATCAGCATGTCTATAGTCACTGTTGATATTTCAACAAGCTTCTACCAAGAATTGGAGCTCTCTCCTATTGTTGGTGGGAATATGAAAAGATACAACCACTGGAACAGAAAAGTCTGGCAGTTTCTTGAAAGCTTAAGTGTCTAAGGTAACTTCAGGCAAATAAAAACTTATTTCCATGAAAACCTTTATGTGATTGTTCAAGGTAGTTTTACTGAAAACTGCCATAAGCTCAAAACAACAAAAACACCTTATAATCCTAAATAAACTGTGGTACATCAATTTCACAGAATACTAGTCAACAATAAAAAGGAAAATTGGTGGGTGTGCACGCGTGTTCTGGATTGAAACTACGGCTTCACACATGCTAAACACGTGTTCAACCACTGAGCTCCCTTTTACCCCCCGCCCCAGCCAAAAGGAAACTATTAATATATTGAGCAACTTGGATTTTCCTTGACATTATGTTCAGGTTACAAAAGGGGGAACATAAAAAGGTCACATATGGTTTGATTCCATTTCTGAAACACTCTCAAAATAATAAAATTATAGAGATGGAGAACAGATTACTGATTTCCAGGGTTTAGAAATGGTGGCAGAAAAGGAAATAAGTATAATTATGAAAAAAATGGCACAAGAAAGATATGTGCAATGATGAAAGTTTATGTTTTTGTTTTGTTTTCTTTTTCAAGGTAGGGTCTCACTCTGTAGTCTCAGGGTGGCCTCAAACTCATGGCAATCTTCCTACCTCTGCCACCTGAGTGCTGGTACTAAAGGCGTGTGCCACCATGCCTAGCTGAAAGTTTATGTTTCAATTGTGGTGGCTATATGAACCCACACGTGTGCTAAAATGACGAAGGTGTAAGCCCACTTTAGCCCCATGACAGTTTTCTTTCACCTGTGTAAATCGTGGATCACCAGGTGGGGCACTGATTCTACTGGACGTGCTGAGTACAAGGCTAGGCAGGATTGTTGATCTCTTAAGACTGCTTTCTGTCCACTTCACTGACAGAACAGCGTTCAACAAGAGAAATACAATGATTTCTTCATCAGTTTTTAAAGGCATGAAGAGCCATGTTGTAAGAACCAGTGGAGTGTCACAAAAGAGCTTGGAGTTGGTGTTGCAGAAACTAACAGTTTGATCCCTAACTAGCTACTGACTGTATGTGAGACCTTGTGGAGGACAGAGGTGAAGTCATTTATCAATGCCTTAGTTCTTTGTGCTCAAGAGGATTTTTGTCAGAGGGGAAACAGTTCACACTCCACTGTCCTTCCAACTCAAGCTGGACCTCCCTCCTTGAGTGCTGGTGAAGCAAGTTCCTAGTACCAGTGTCTCCTGTATTCAAGGCTGGTTATGTAATCTGTGGAATATACATCAAGAAAAACAATATAGTCATTGAAAACTATGAAAGGATGTTCATGCTACAGACAGGTAAAAACATTTGGAAATAAAAATACTAAAGGTTCCTTCCTTCTTTACATATTCCATTCTAATAAAACTACCTCATATACAAGATCTTAAAACAAGAAGAAAAACTCCAAAATGTAAAGGGCAACCATGACAATAATTTTAACAATCAACTGCAATACCTATCAAGCAAATATAGATTAAAATTATTTTTCTTCCCCAAAGGGAACTTTGTTTGTGGTAGCACAGTACAAAACAACTGTGCAATGTTAAACTTTTTTGTTTAAAGATAGGGTTTCACATAGTCCAGACTGGCTTCAAACTCCCTGTGTATTCCAAGACAACCTTGAACATCAGTTTTCCTGTGACAGGCATTCACAGCCAGGCCTGGCTTCTGTAGTGCTAAACTACACCTCTAATCCAATGCTGACCATTTGTAAGAAAACAATTCACTGGCATAAATGCTATTCACAGTTTTGCAACTGTCACTGTATTCCCACTTTTTTTTTTTTCTTCTGGTTTTTCAAGGTAGGGTTTCACTCTAGCCCAGGATGACATGGAATTCACTATGCAGTCTCAGGGTGGCCTTGAACTCACTGCAATCCTACCTCTGCCTCCCAGGTACTGGGATTAAAGGCGTGCGCTAGCACACCCAGCTTTCCCACATCTTTTTAATCACCTCAGAGATTCTATAACCATTAAGTGGCAACTTTCTTTTCACCTGTGCTGCCCAGCTTCCCTCATATTTGCCGACTGTATGTATCTTATATTAAGGTGAGTCACACAATGTTTGTCCTTTTCATTCTGACTTTTTAAGATAGATGAAGCTCATCTGTAACAGGGATTAAAACTTTACTCTTTTATGGTTGAATAATGAATTAACAGCCCATCATCTGTTGATAGACATTTGGGCAGCTTCCCTATTTTGACTATTGTAAAGAGTGGTAAAATAAGTGCTGTGATACCAGCCAGGGTTTTCATGTAGTTATTATGACAATGTACCAATGGGCTGCACTGTTGGGTAATTCAGAATTTGGCTTAGACTCTGAGGGATCATCAAGACTTTTGTTCACAGCATCTACACTATATGATATTCCCACCACAATGTGAGAAAGATAATTTTTTTCTACCAAGGGAAAGAAATGGGCAATGTAACAGTGAACACAATGGGAACTAAACTGGTACAATCTTGACTCAGGCAATCAGGTCATCTATGAAGATAAAAGGACTTATAATATGTACATTTTAGAGCCAGAATTTCCCTCTTGAAGAATTCATCCAATGATAATAAGTGAAGATGACCACAAAGATTTGTATGGCTTAAAAATTTTACAAACAAGCAAATGGTTCTTTAGGAGGTGCAGCATGTGATACGTGGTGCATGCGTGTGTGTGCAGATGTGCCCATCCTGTGTGGAGGCCAGAGGAGAACATCAGGTATCCTCCTCTGTCACACTCATTTCCTTGAGGTGGGGTTTCTCAGGCAAACTGAAGCTTCTCTTTGTTGGTTAGACTGGAAGGTCAGGGGTGTGTGTGTGGGGGGGGTACTCTATAGCTTTTCTTCTGTCTCCATCCCCCTACAGGCCTGAGTGTCCATGCTGGGCTTTTTAGGTGGATGCCAGGAATTGAACTCAGGTCCTCATGCTTATACAAGTGATCTTACACACTAAGCCATCTCCTCAAACTCCAAAAAGTTTAATAAAAGACCAGGTGAATAAATGATTCAGTTACCATAGAACTATCTGTTTACAAAAATCATTAATGACCTGAATAAAGTCTGAAGAAAAATGAGGAGTATTTCAAAATATATTGCCAGTTTCAGAGAATGTTTTATAAAGAAAAGGTATATACTAGAAATTGTATCTGTGAAATAAAAATGGTTATCAATTTTTTACACTTATGTTTACTTCTAAGTTTATTTTTGAAAACATTTTTATTTGCAAACAGACAGAGAGCAAGATTGAGAAAGAGAATGAATGAATAAATGAATGACCTCTAGATGCATGTGCTACTTTGTGCATCTGGCTTTATGAGCGTACTGAGAAATTGAACTCAGACATCTAAACATCTAAATTTAGAACATACAAACACACACACACACACACACACACACACACACACACACACGAGACAGAGAGAGAGCGGATGACTTTTTAAAAACACAGTACTATGTAACAAATGAACTCAAGTAGACTCTTGGCTTGCATGCTTTCCACACGAGCCAGTACTGAAGAGCTTCCCCCTTCCTTTTCTTGCCCCTACACTGAACCCAAGAGGTATTAGAATTCTGTACATTTTTCCTCTAATGTCAGCATAGTCACAGCTTTTCATAGATTTGGTTTTCTAGCCGCACTCCACTTAAGTTTTATTGAAAACCTCACAAATGAAATGAGGCTCCTCCCAAGTTTCCCTGTGATCATTTGGTTTAAAAGAATTAAAGAGCTAAGGAAAGCAAAACCCAGGTTTTGGGGTAAACCACCTGGTGGAAAAGTGAGCTGGTGCATGGCAGGATTTCAAATTTCTGTGCCTGCAGGGTAGCTTTTAATAAATATTAATAGAGAATATTTAAGGAGAACTCAGTCTATGTTTTGATTCTAATAAACAGGGAAGCATGAAATATGAAGGTGCAGAAATGGCTCCATTATTAGCCACAGCTGAGCCAACAGTGGAAGTAAAGCCACAGAGCCTACCTGAAGTATGTATTATGGAGCGTGAAATGATAGAATGCTTAACAACTTTCCCATTTCTCAGCTACTCCCAGATTTGTGACAGAACCTGGTGGGAATCTGTGTTGGCCACAAAATCCTTATGTATTTTGCAATGGTTATTTGTGGACCCATCAGAAGCATGGATCAATGGGGCTTAGCTTAAGAATGTTCTGGTCCAGGGTTGGATAAGGAAGACAGGCAAAAGTTCGAGGTGATTTTTTTTTTTTGTTTTATTTTGTTTTGTTTTGATTTTGAAGTAGGGTCTCATTCTAGCCCAGGAGAATTTACTATGTAGCCTTAGGCTGGCCTCAGACTCACAATGATCCTCCTACCTCTGCCTCCTGAGGGCTGGGGTTAAAGGGACATGCCATGACATGGATTGCCATGAGTTTGAGGCCACCCTGAGACTGAATTCTAGGTCAGCCTGAGCTACAGTGAAACCCTACCTCAAAAAAAAAAAAAAAAAAGTTATAGCTAATCTGAAGGTCAAGATACCTTTATGAATCCTAAGCAAACGAGACTGTAAACTGACCAAGCAGCTGAAGTATGAGATTCAGAGCAATCTTAGGTTGCCTCAAATGGTAATTTCTGAAACAAACACTCGAAAGCAATCCACCCTTCTTCCCTGACTGTCATTTCAGTGGAGAAAGCTTCTTTACTCAGATATCCAAGATGGAAAAGTTCTACAGATCAGCATTTTTAAAAATAATTCTTGAAAAACAGAAAAGGGTGTCTTAGTTACTACTTGGTCAACGTTTTGCCTCCTCGGCACCTGGAATAAACTCTCTGCTGACATGAACGTGTGGGTGGGAAGATAGAGCAGGAGAGTGGACATCAAGCCCACCCAACTCCTGGAATTTCTACAGAAAAGACAAAACTTTCCAAGTGAAATAGTCATTTTGGTAAATGAAACCATTTGTAAGTTTAGAGGAGATTTTTTTTTCTTTCATTCCAATGTATCATACGAACAATCCACACTGTGCGCTAAAAGGCCATAAAGCTGTGGTTTAGAGAAGGGTCAACAGGAGCTGAAACCACTAATGTCAGACTTTCAAGAAGCAGGAGTGGAGGGCAGTGAGACTTCAACACTGCCAGGACCCAATGGAAAGCCTCTCTAATGCAAAAACCCATTTGCTAAATTCATGCCAAGAACAAACTTTTACAGCCAAGGGAAAGCCTTCTGTGCTTTTAGAGACCGTAATAAAAGTTCAGCATCCTCAAGGGACTCTTCCCCATACAGACTTCATGAAGCAGGACTATCAAAATAGGAAGAAAGACACTGGGAAAGAGAGGTAGAGACACACTGAATTTAAGAAGGGGGTAAGGGCAGTAGGGACAAAGAGATTAAAACAGTCAAAAACAAATGTAAACTTGGCATGGTGGCCCACACTTTTAATCCCAGCACTGGGGAGGCAGAGGTAGGAGGATCTCCATGAGTTCAAGGTTACCCTGAGACTACATAGTGAACTCCAAGTCAGCCTGGGCTAGAATGAGATACTACCTTGTGTGTGTGGCGGGCGGGGGAAGATATAACATTTTGACAAGATCAGGAGAGTGATCTACTGCTCTGACAAACCTAATGGCTTCATTACTTTACTTGTGTTAGGCTGAGAAAAATGTATTTACCTATAAAAGCAAATATGAATTAAATCAAAACCATTTTGACAGAAGTAATTTGAGATTCCTTTAAGAAGCTCAGGCTTGAGGGTTAATTCCTATTCCTTAGTCCAAATAAAACCTCCCATGAGCTGGTTAAATTCAGGTCACTAAGGGGATTCTGGGGTTAAAAAAAAAAAGCAACATATTCTTCATTAAGCCACAGTGATTAACACTTTTCCTCTGTAAGTCTCAGGTACCTCAGACTACTACAGACATATCTGCATGACAGGCATACTCATACTTATGCTTGTGACAAACGATACTGAATCAAAGGTTTTTCAGAATGACAAAGGCATTTGAACTTTTTGTATAATGAACTTATTATAGAAGACACTGTCATCCAGAATTATCTGTCTATATGGGGGAGCTAGATGCTAAGGAAGGAGGGAGGAGTATAATTTCTGAAATTTAGGTTCTCTCCTGAAATATCAGAACCTACTCTTGCTAATGGAATATATCGTCTCCATATAACATCATGATTAGTAACACAGGCTCTGGAGTAGTGTTGCCTGAGATCTATCCTAAGCACTATCACATCTCCAAGTCAGTTTCCTCTGGTATACATCAGAATAATAATATAACCTATGTGGTAAGGTTGTCACAAGGAGGAAGCGTATCATGTACAAAGTATGTAAGTAAAATCAGAGCCGGGCATGGTGGCACACAATGTTAATCCCAGAACTTTAATCCTAGGCAGAGGTAGGAGGATCACCATGAGTTCTAGGCTACCCTGAGTTTACATACTGAATTCCAGGTCAGCCTGAACCACAGTACGAGCCTACCTCAAAAAAAAAAAAAAGAAAAAGAAAAAAAAAACCCTACATTTCATCCAAAAGATCACAGTACATATCTGCTTATTCTAAAAATGAATTAGGGCTGGAGAGATGGCTTAGCGGTTAAGCGCTTGCCTGTGAAGCCTAAGGACCCTGGTTCGAGGCTGGGTTCCCCAGGTCCCACGTTAGCCAGATGCACAAGGGGGCACATGCGTCTGGAGTTCGTTTGCAGAGGATGGAAGCCCTGGTGCGCCCATTCTCTCTTTCTCCCTCTATCTGTCTTTCTGTGTCTGTCGCTCTCAAATAAATAAATAAATAAATAAATAAATAAATTTAAAAAAATGAATTAAAAGATGGGGAGGTAATATGATGGAGAATGGAATTTCAAAGGGGAAAGTGTGGGGGGAGGGCATTACCATGGGATATTTTTTTATAATCATGGAAAACGTTAATAAAAATTTAAAAAAACATAAAATGGAAAAAAAAATTAAAAATAAAAATTGCTATCTAAAAAAATAAAAAAATAAAAATGAATTAAATATTTTTTACTAAAAAGCTATATAAACATACTTATGACAAAAATTCATTTTTCTTTGAATTATACTATCAAAGTAAGAGGTATACTATACTTAATTTCTCTGAACCAGAGCTTCATCTGAAAAACTGAAATTAAAACAGTATTAGCCGGGCGTGGTGGCGCATGCCTTTAATCCTAGCACTCGGGAGGCAGAGGTAGGAGGATCGCCATGAGTTCAAGGCCACCCTGAGACTACAGAGTTAATTCCAGGTCAGCCTGGACCAGAGTGAGACCCTACCTCGAAAAACAAAAACAAAAACAAAAACAAAACAACAACAACAAAAAAAAAACAGTATTATTATCTCATAGGATTTTATGAAGACTAAGGATAATAATCATATGAAATGCTGAGTTGTTTATGTCATATAGAAAATCAAGACTTAAATTGCTAAATAATCTGTTAATTTAATTCTAATTTGATTTTTTATGATTTATTTTAGAGAGAGTAAAAGAGACAGAGAGAGAGAGAGACAGAATTGGCACACCATGGCCTCAGCCACTGCAATCAAACTCCAGACACTAGCGCCACTTAAAGTGCATGTGCAACCTTGTATTTGCCTCGCCCTATGCATCTGGCTTACATAAAATCTAGAGAGTTGAACATGGATCCTTAGTCATCACAGGCAAGTGCCTTAACCGCTAAGCCATGTCTTCAGCCCTAATTTGATTTTTAATTCTATCACTGTCTATGAATAAATGAGTCCAAATAAGATTTTTTTTTAATAAATAAGGGACTTGGGCTGGTGAGATGGCTTAGCGGTTAAGCACTTGCCTGTCAAGCCTAAGGACTCTGGTTCGAGGCTCAATTCCCCAGCACCCACGTTAGCCAGATGCACAAGGGGGCGCACGCGTCTGGAGTTCGTTTGCAGTGGCTGGAAGCCCTGGCGCGCCCCCTCTCTCTCTCTCTCTCTCTCTCCTACTCCTCTCTGTCACTAAATAAATAAAAGTAAACAAAAAATTTAAAAAAATAAATAAGGGACTGCATAATAAAAAAGTTATCATTTGGGCTGAGGTAATGGCTTAGTGATTAATGCAGTTGCCTGCAAAGTCCAAGGACCCTGGTTCAATTCCCCAACACCCACGTAAGCCAGATGTACAAGGGGACGCATGCTTCTGGAGTTCGTATGCAGTGGCTGGAGGCCATGGCGCACCCATTCTGTTTTTTTCTGCCTCTTCTCCCCCCTCGAATAAATAAATAAATAAAATATTTTTTAAAACCATATAATCAGTGGGCTGACAAGTTGGGTTAGTGAGAAAACTACTTCCTACACAAACATGAGAGCCCGATGGGGCATAAGACTGCACAAATTCTATTTCCCTGCATCCATAAAACCAGGCAGCTATGATCATGGATGCCTGTGACCTCAGTCCTATGGTGACCAGAGATTAAAAAGTTGCTAGGGCTTGCCAAATGGAAAGTTCCAAGATCAATGAGAGACTGTGTCTCAAGGAAACACAAGGTGAGTGATGGAAACAGAGTTCTAACATTCTCCTCTGGTCTCTGTAGACAGGGACCTACCCATGTATATATACTACATGTACAAAATGAATAATGCCATTTTACATTAATTATCATGATGACAAACTCCAAGTAATTTCATTTTACCCAAGAACATCTATTAATTTGCATATTTATTTCTTTAATATATTTTATTTATTTGAGCGAGAGAGAGAATGGGCATGCCAGGGCCTCGAGCCACTGCAAATGAACTCCAGGTGTATGCATCCCCTTGTGCATCTGGCCTCTGGTCCTGGAGAGTAGAACCAGTATCCTTTGGCTTTGCAGGCAAATGCCTTAACTGCTAAGCCATCTCTCCAGCCCCAATTTGCATATTTCTATTTTATAAATGTCAATGGTATGGTATTCAGAATGTTCTTAAGTATAATTTATTTCATTATTCTTAAAATCATATGTGCTGCCAGGCGTGGTGGTGCACACCTTTAATCCCAGAACTTGGGAGGCAGAAGTAGGAGGATCACCATGAGTTGGAGGCCACCCTAAGACTACATAGTTTATTCCAGGTCAGCCTGGACCAGAGGGAGACCCTACTCTGAAAAACAAAAACAAAAATAAACAAACAAACAAAAAGCATATATGCTAAAGCAATATTACACAATCAATTACAAGAGATGATAAATATGTTACAACAGAGCCTTTGGTTTCATTGGAATTTTGATCATATTAACCAAATAGTTATCATTGTGTAAATGAAAAAACATGGAGGTATAAAATTGGCCACCGACAGATTTGTTGAAACATTCATGAGTAAGAAATTAAAAGGAAATATATTTTATCTCTCAGGTATACATCCATATCTGTGTCCTTAAATGTATTTATTGAAAAGTAAAATATTACAAATTCTGAAATTGGGGTGAAAGATATTTTTCAATAGGCAAAACACCAAAACAAAATGGCAGCACTAATTTTAAAAGGTGAAAGTGTAAGTCAAAAGGATGGGATTTCAAGAGCTCTTACAAGTTTCAAAGTAGCTAAGAGCTCTTAGATCTTTATAGTAATAAATATTGTAGTGTATGGTCATCCATTGGGAATCCTCACACTCACATGTTACTCCAAGATTGAAGATCAAGGTGTCAGCTCCATTTAGAATCAGTGCATGTTTGGCATTTTAAAAAGCTTTCACACATATTTTGAAAAAGCAATTAATAGTTCTATCACATTGCCTCCCCTGTCTCCACCCCTTGTCATACAGAGTGAATTGTGAGTTTCAGACACTGGCATTCCTGTAGTTGGAATTTTCTGACAAGAAGATGAAAAAGAAATATGACCTTGAGTGGTCACCATTCTTTCATGGGAAGCCTTTTCAATTGAAGAGACCATTACCTTTCCTGGCTGCAAACAACTGATTACTACTTAAAAGGAAATGTCTCCGGGAACTGCATGGAAACCCAGGTAAGCCATGAAAACAAGACTTCCACCACCAAAACTTCATCAAGGAGGTTTCACCAATGACATTTCAAAAAAGATATGCTGGGCTGGAGAGATGGCTCAGCAGTTAAGATGCTTGCCTGCAAAGCCTAACAACACAGGTTTAATTCCCCAGTACCCACATATAGCCAAATGCAGAAGGTGGTACATACATCTAGAATTCATTTGCTATGCCTAAAAGGCCCTGGTGCACCCATTCTTCCTCTGTCTCTGTCAGGCATGGGGGCACACACCTTTTTTTTTTTTTAATACTTTTTATTGACAACTTCCATAATTGTAAACAATTACAAACATAATTATAAACACACACCTTTAATCACAGCACTTCGGAGGCAGAAATAGGAGGATAGTTGTGAGTTCAAGGCCAGACTGAGACTACATAGTGAAGGTCAAAGGCAAGACCCTACCTCAAAAAAAAAAAGCCATTCAAGAATGGAAATTATGTGAAAAGATTTTCCTTGTTTTAGTTTTGACTATAGGCAGAAATAAACAAGGTAAAATAATTTTTGTCCTAATCATGCAAATGCACTTCATTTGAAAATGACATAAACTCATATACACAAGGGCTTCCAGGACTATAGACCAGTGCCACCATGTTTTTATTCTATAACATTTATACTGAGGATATAAACAATGATAGATGCTTTCCAAACTGAACTATGCTTAAGAATCAAGATACCATTTAACACACAACAAAACCCACTTCCAGGCCAGAGAGATGACCCACTGGTTATAGGTGCTTGACTGCAAAGCCTAATGGCCCAGGTTTAATTCCCTACCACCCATGTAGAGTCAGATGCCCAAAGTAGCACATGCATCTGGAGTGCATTTTTAGTGGCAAGAGACCGTGGTGTACCCATGGCTTGTTCTCCCATTCTTTCTTTCTCTACCCCTCAAATAAATAAATAAATTTAAAAAATGCTACTGTCCCTTGAAACTGCCTAGGACAAAAGTACAGCCAATAATTATAATGATTTACTAATTCTGGAAATTCTTTTTTGTTGTTGTTACATGTATGTGCATGCTGTGTGTATGCATGTTCATATTTTTGGCCACATGTAAGGATGGTGAACATGGTATGGAGACCAAAAGTTGATGTCAGGGTTCTTCCTCAGTTACTCTCCACTCTATTTATCATCTATCTATCGATCATCTATCTATCTATCTTTCTTTCTTTAATCTATCCATCCATCCACCCATATATATTCGTTCATTTGAGACAGGGTCTTTCACTGGACACAGCTCACCAATTTAGCTAGACTAGCTAGCCAGTGAGCCCAAGGATCTGTCTGTCTCTACCTCCACAGCACTGGAACTTAGAGGTAAACACTACCACATCTAGCATTTTATATGGATGTTGAGACTCCAAACTCAAGTCTTCATACCTACAAGGCAAGTACTTAACCATCTGAGCTCTCTCCCCTGCCCCTAATTTTGGTAATTCTTTATTTAAAAAAAAAAAAACCCTTTTGGCTAAATGGAACTGGGGTCAGATTTCTATATGTCAGCATCCTTTGTCCATAATAAACTACATAAAAGACAGTCCTGGGCTGGAGAGATGGCTTAGTGGTTAAGCGCTTGTCTTGAAGCCTAAGGACCCCAGTTCAAGGCTCGATTCCCCAGGACCCATGTTAGCCAGATGCACAAGGGGGCACACGTCTCTGGAGTTCATTTGCAGTGGCTGGAGGCCCTGGCATGCCCATTCTCTCTATATATCTGCCTCTTTCTCTCTGTCTGTCTGTTGCTTTCAAATAAATAAAAATAAACAAAAATTGTCAAGCTACCATCAATCATGGGCTACAAGAGGGCCTACACCTATTAAATTCTCTATAAAAAAAAAGTAAGGGTTATCCCATTTATCCTGGTGCTAACTTACTCTCCGCTGGAGAATCTGCTTCTCTTTTTCATATAGATGTAGACCCTCAGGAGAGAGCCACCCGATCATACCTCAAAAGGACCCTGGCAGAAACTAAGAAAAATTGGCCAAAGAAGCAAGGGTGCTGTTTTCCTGATGAACCGGATACCAGCACAAGGGAGAAGGAGATCAATACAGAGAAAAATCAACTCCTACCAAATGAGAGAGCCAGAGCCCCAGAAGCCCCCAACACCTCATCATTGAAGCAGACCAAAAATGAACCCAACATGGCTCAGGGAAATTTTGCAGAAGAGGGGGAAGAAATAGTGTCAGAGCCACATGTTGGGTCATGATATGCAGAGACATTTATCTTACCCATAACTATGGGCTAACTCCACAATGCACAACCCATATACCTCAACAAGGAGGGGCCATGGATGAGCCTAATAATGGTACCAAACTGACTGTATTTACTGATTACAAAACTAATTAATAAAAAAAGAAATAAAAGACAGCACTCAGAATCCCTAAAGTAGTTCATCAGAAAAGTAACCCACTATGACCAGAATACAAAAACACTTCCATTATTTTATTGGTTGTTTGCCTGTCTTGTCGGTAGATCTGAGAGTAGAGATTTGTTGTAGTTAATGCTTTACAAAGATAACATAAAATAAAAGTTTCCATGCTAAACCCAATATAGCAAAGCACAATTAAGTTGAGGGCTGTAATTTCTTAATTTTTATTGTCTGCTTTAAGTAAAATTAATTAAACATTCTGCTTAACATGCATCTTTGAAGTAATGACATAAAAGGTAATTTGAAACACTCCACAAAATATTTCAATTAATCACACGATTTACCAGACAAAGGATTATTGATCATAAGAACAAATTCAATCAAGAAGTACAGCTCAAGAAAGAGTTTTCTAGGAGTAAGATATATTGGAGATATGGTTTCGGATTTACCAACTTTTGATCACTCAGAATAGACACAAAGACCATGTTTAATCAGGAATCAACAACATAATCCTGTTTTGTGGCACATGAAACACGGTGTGGAGACACACACCACGATCCTTGTTCTCCAAAAGCTCTTTCTCACGAGGCATTCCTTTCCCTCTTTCCCAGAGCCTCCTGTGTACGGGATTCCAATGACAGCCACCAGAAGCATCTTAAGGCAAATGATGACAGAGCAATGAGAATCTGCTCCTCTTATGAAACTAATTTTCCTTCTGCTTTTATTATTTCACAAATCAAAGTAATCCTGATCACCATAAACCTGCACACCCTGGACCACAGATGAAAGGACAGCCACCAATGTCACCTCCTTGTTCTCGCTTCTGTCCACAGGTCATATCACAAAATCTGCTAACTTAAGCCATCTTTTCAGTACCACTTAGCTACAAGAAAGGCTCAAAATCAAGTGTGTTATTATTTAAAGCCTCACATCAAATCTAGATATTTGGGTCAATGAAAAAAAAATTCTACCAAAAAATCACAATGACAAGCTGCAGAACATTAAGGTCACAACTTCTGCAAGCTGTCAGGATCACTTCAGGAGTGATAGCTAAACTCCAGCACCTAAGACCCCAAAGATACAGTGCTCGGATCCTATTATATCACCCCGTTTGTGATCACTGTGAGAGGCTCTTAAATACTGTGAAGGATAAGAGAGGGACAAAGCCTCTATTTTTTCTTGTCTCCATGCACCGCCCAGCCCCAGAGCTCAAAAGACAAGCATTTTCTGTAACAACAGCCACCTTTATAATGTCCAAATAATTATAGGCACAGGTCAAGAACTCCAAACCATATTGATTACATCTCTACGGAAGAAGGACCCTCTAGCACTGTTTGTATCCACCCTAACAGGGACAGCTTTTAAGTATCTGTGACACTAAGAATTTTCAGTCCTATCAATGCCAGAACTGGAAAGCCAATGACCAGTCAGGCCTGTCAGTTGTAGCCTGAAGCAACAAGGACAAGATGGGAATTCAGCGCTCTGGAACTTCTTCTGCCAGCTGCATTCACACATTTTCACCACCTGAATGGCTGATTCCCTTGACTCCCACGTGGCTCGTTTCAGCACACAGTGTTTTGAAATGAATATTTGATCAGGCGGGTAGAAAGAGATTTGGACTTATCTGAGGTGTCACCGTAATGCACTTTAAGTAGTTCTAAGCATCAGGAGCTAGGTGTCTAGGTTCGACTCCTTGAATATTTCTCAAGTGGACCTGTGATCCTAATTAAATAGGATTAAATGAGATAAGACACATGAAAACACTTACTACAGTGTTGGACAGCTTGCTGTTTATAAATAAATACTGATTTGGAATAGCTTTTGCTTCTGTCTGCTGGCAAAGATCCTGAAAATTCCACATAGGATACCTGACTATAGTATGAGATAGGAATCTTCTGCCACCAAAGAAACTTAAAAATTGCTTCTACTTTTCCAATTTCAAACCGCCACCCAAACATGAACCTAAGGGGGGGAAAAATAGATAGTAGGTTAGGGGGTGCATTCAAACCACTTGTGTGTATAAGTGTGTGTTGGAGCTATATGCTCACATAGCCACATCTGGTCTCAAACTCACTATATAGCTAAGAGAGACTGTGAACTTCATGTTTTCTTAGCTTCACTTCCAGAGTGCTGGGATTAGAGACTGTGCCAACTATGCTGCATTTTATGCAGTGCTGGGGATCAAACCCAGGGCTTTGTGCAAGCTAAGCAAGCACTCTATAACTGAGCTACACCCCTGTGGCTGTTTCTTTATTTGGGCTTCAACAGTTTGTAAAATGTATATTTGTGGTTTGCTTTGGATCTATCCTACTTGGGATAACTTTTGGGATGTTCAGAAAAGGTCTCAGCCATTGCTATACGTTTTTGCTTCTGTATTTGTAACGAGTGTATGTTAGGTTACCATTCGATCTCCGTATACCTCTCTAATTAGTTTTCTTGATTATACTTTTTTTTCACCATCTCCATCAGTTTTGTCAAGTTTCTACTTGATTTGGATTACAGGGCCTTTCAACTCCTTGGTCCAGTCTGTGTTCAATAGTTTCAATGAATTATTCCTATAATTTTGAGTTAGAGAATATCAGTTCGTTCTCTTTCAGATTTGTTCTTTTTATTCCCTACCATATAAGAAACTTTTTCTCAATATGATTTGAGATATTTACAAATAAGATTATACCAAGAAGTGAAATAGTAAATCTTGGACCTTTGGATTAAGAAAAGGTTCAAAGACACTATTGCTATTCAACACTGTATGGAAGATGAACAAATCGGGTCAGGGAGGGCAAGAAGTGAACAGAAATATAAATGAATATAAGGAAAAAGAATAAGTAAAATAAGAACTTAATAAAATTAAAAATCATGACATCAGGGCTGGGGAGATGGCTTAGTGGTTGAATGCTTGCCTGTGAAGCCTAAGAACCCCGGTTCGAGGCTTGATTCCCCAGGACCCACATTAGCCAGATGCACAAGGGGGCGCACGCATCTAGAGTTCGTTTGCAGTGGCTGAAGGCCCTGGCATGCCCATTCTCTCTCTCTCTCTCTCTGCCACTCTCAAATAAATAAACATAAACAAAAATATTTAAAAAAAATCATGACATCAAAATAAAAGCAGGACTAGTGGGAAAGAAGAGGTAAAAGGAGGGGAAATACAGACAGGGGGACAAAGCAGGGTAGTGGGAGGAAGTTAGGATCAGAGTATACTATGTATATGTGTATAAAGAAAATTTCTTCAGGCCAGGCGTGGTGGCGCACTCCTTTAATCCAGCACTTGGGAGGCAGAGGTAGGAGGATCACTGTGAGTTCCAGGCCACCCTGAGACTACATAGTGAGTTCCAAGTCAGCCTGGACTAGAGTGAGACCCTATCTTGAAAAACCAAAAACAAAATTTTTTTTTTCTTCAAAACCCTTAAGACCCCAAAGAGCCTTGTTTATGTGTATCATATCTGTCAAACTTTAAAATAATCAAGAAGCAGCTTACTTAATGGTAATAAAATCTGTTTAATGAGATGATCTTTTTAATATCACCTAGGCTAGCCTCAAACTCACTATCTTCCTGCCTTGGCCTCCTGATGGACAGAATTACAGACATGTGCCACCACATGTGGGTTAAATCATAATCCACAAAATACATTTACAAACCAAAAGATAATAGTAATATGAGTAACATTTTTGTTATTTGTTTTTTGAGATAGGGTCTCTCTCTTTAGCCCAGGCTGACCTGGAATTCACTATGTAGTCTCAGGGTGGCCTTGAACTCTTAGTGAGTGATCCTCCTCTGTCTCTTGAGTTCTGGGATTAAAGGCATGTGCAAAAGAACCTTTTTAACATGGAGGTTTCCTCCATAATACACAACAGCTGCATTCCCATATCTGTTTATGCATTCACTGTGTTCTCTGATACCTCAATTTTAAATATGTCTTCAAAGGTGATCTAAAGTACAGTCAAATTTTCAAATTGAATTGGATTGGAAATAACTTAGTTCAAGTCCATCATTTTATTAACGACTGCATTATTAGTTTTTGTTGTTTTGAAACTGGACTCAAACTCCTGGGTTCAGGCAGTGTTCCTGCATCCGCCTCCCATGCAGCTGGGCTGATAGGCACACACCACTGCACTGGCAAAATGCACTAAGGTTTGAAGCATTTTGGCAAATAGTGGGCTTCGTTTTTTTCACCACATCAAGATTCCAGAACAAAACTTCTCTCCAAATTATTATTTTCACTTTGATTATTTACTTTAGCTTTTTCTGTGGCAGTTCTCAACCATTTCCAGGGGAATATCAGGAGCTCTGGTTCCAACCAGTTGTGCAGGCGAGGTCCCAGGCTGCTCTGCAATTGCCCGTGAGGCTTGCCGTTCTAGTGGAGAGGGGCTCTTTGTTTCTAAGTTTATGGATGGCACCTACAAGCACAAGCCTCTCTGGCTTTTGACACAATTTAAAATAGCGTGGCACTAACAGTTTGACACGCATGTCACTAAGACAAATGGAATTGCCGGTTCAGACTTAAACAATTTCTAATACTGCCCCAGCACTATCCCTGCAGCCCCATGGTCTTAGGCAACTCACTACATCAACAGTCCAGCCTTGTTTTGGAGGTATGGTAACGGAGGTACAAAATGAAAAAGATGGACTTATAGGGCAAATATGTCCTGTGTGAAGATGTGGTACATTTGTAAAGAAACGAGGGTGGGAGAAGGCTCCGTCAATTCAGAAAAAGCATGGCAAAGTTTCTTGGACACAAGGATTCATTCAAAGCAGCAAGTTTTCCAACATTTTCTTTCAGCTCTGTTTATCACTTGATATCTTCAGGCAATCATGCCTCTAGTTATGCTGTACTAACTTCTTTTCTCACTGGTAACTTGACATCAGTTTTCTAGCAGCCTTAGAGAAAAGAATGAGAGGAATATTAAAATGAGAACAAGAGACATGGCTGGGCATTTTCCATATGGGAAAATTAGGTCTTTTTAAAATACCCATGTTCTTAATCTCTAAAACTTATTTTGAATTTTATGCAGCTAGTAAGCGTTCAAAGGTTGAGAACTGATTTGATGCACACACTTTCTCATCTCATCTTAATATCTGAGTTTGGATATTTTCTCCTATGAGGATTGTTCACAGGTCAGCTCTGAGCTTTCTTTTAATTTCACTCTTATCCTTAATCCTCTTACTGATCCCACAGAGGCTTTGAATACCCAAAGTACAAGCCTAGAGTTTTCGTCACTTTATAATCACAGACAGTATCTGGAAATGTATTAATTGAAAGCCATATCATTAATTCAAGGAAATTTCTGAATATTTCTAAAGAACTTTGTATCAAGCATGTAATGTGAATACACTCCCCCCAAAGAGGGTGAAACCAATTTCTGCATAGAAAAGCTGGTTTTTCACTTACAGATGCAAAAATCAATGGCCAAGTAGGAAAAAGGACTTACTAGAGGTTTCAGCAAAAGTTCTAGACCATGAGCATGAATGTCATAGCTTCTCCCAGTCATGTCAACTCTTACAATCACTGTGCTACAGAGCCTCCCCAGGACAGAATGGAAGATGTCTCTTCGAATCTCCTTGCATCTTACCAGCGCATCTCTGATGACTGGGGGTGTGGTGGCAACTAGTTACAGTGAAATACAGTCTAGATCTACACTCCATGCATCAGAAAGAAAGTACTTAGAAGCATGCCTGGAGTGTCCCTGCAGCCCAGATCTGACTGCAGGATCAAATGAAAAGGGGTCAATTGATCTCCAACTTGCTTACCCAATCATATTTCTCTAATACACACTATTTGGTGAGGTGGGGTTTTTTTTGGGGGGGGGACGGCAGTTTTTGATGGAACCTGGGGCTTCATGCATGCTGTGCATGTACTTAACACTGAGTAACATTCCCAGACCCACTTTTTTTTTTAAGATAAGAAAAATATACAGTAATTACAAGTGGTCATGATAAACTGATCGGGATGAAATCAGCTTGGGATTATAAAATTATTGTTACTTGTTTTTTTAATTTTTACTCATTTATTTATTTGCACATAAGTGGGGGGGGGGGGCACCAGGGTCTCATCCTGCTGTAAATGAACACCAGACATGCACTACTTTTTGTGTCCATTTGTATGTAGGTGCTGGGAAGTTGAACCCAGGCTAGTAGGCTTTGCAAGCAAGTACCTTTAACCATGGAGCCACCTCCTCAGCCCCTGCTGTGGTTTGCTTGAGACAAGGTCTCAATATTCAGAGTTGGCTGGCCTGGCACTTGCTATGTAGCTCAGGCTGGCTTTAATTTGAGGTAATCCTCCTGCTTCAGCCTAGTAAGTGCTAACATTATAGATGAACCATGCCTGGTTTAAAGTTATAATTTTCTTCAGCTTATAAATTATTTTGATTAAGAGAAAATTTAGTGCTCCAAACATGAGCTCCTAAATAATTTTTAACTTATTGTCATTGTGCAACAAAAATATTTCTTGTGATAAGAAAAACAACAAATACCAGTGTGACAACTCTATCCCTATTAAATGAAATGCTTTTATATTTAAGTCTGCTCTAAAGAATAAGAATTCTCCTCACATCACTGTCACACACGTCCTTCCTCCAGCAACTTAAGAATGTATGTGCATTAGACTCACTACTTCTTGTGGTGTGCATGCACATGTGTATGTGTGTGGGCCGACCTGAGTCTGTTTGTACATAGGGAGGCCAAAGCTCAATGCATCTCAATTTCTCTCATCCTTACTTTCAATATAGGGTCCTCTCACTGAACCTGGAGCTCACCTAATTCAGCTAGATTAGTTAGCCAGAAAATCCCAGTGACCCTCCTGTCTCTGCCTCCTCAGAGCTGTGATTCCAGGTAGACACAGGTGCATGCCTCCAAGCCCAGCTTTTACATGGGTGCTGAGGATCCAAACTCAGGTCCTCATGCTTGCACAGCAAGCAATTTACTCTGAGCCATCTGCCAGACTCTTATAACTTTTTTAAATTGCTACTAGAATTTGAAAAAGCTGTTGGTAAGCATCAATGTCCAAGCAAAACAGAAACCAGGACAAGAAACTGAGATCGTCATAGGTTCTTCAATTTGATGGCCCCCAATCTCTCTCTTTAACCAAAATATAGGCATATATTATAAGGCACAAAGAAAGAGAAGGAATTCTTAGATATTTAAAGTTAAAATGTACAGGAAAAGAATCTATTTTGTCTAAAAAGAAATGATCTAGGATTCAAAGATACTATGTTTAATCAGTTGGGTGTGACAAAAATTAATCAGTTGCCTCAAGGCCCATTTGTTCTAGGTAGCTTAGGTTAAAATGGTCTTTTCCTTATTCAAGACCAAAATGTCTCTCAATTATTTAGGAAGTCATCTTTTTTTTCAGCATCTGTGCTGTGATGAAAATAACCACTACTCCAAACGAACTTCAGACACTTGTGTCACCTTGTGCATCTGGCTTTATGTGGATCCTGGGGAATCTCACCTGGGTCCTTTGGCTTTGCAGGCAAGCATCTTAACCACTAAGTCATCTCTGTAGCCCTATACCACTTGATGCACCCATTCTCTCTCTCTCTTTCACACTATCTATCTGCCTCTATCTCAAATAAATAAATAATAAAATATTTTAATAAAGAAAATAACAGCTACTCATCAAGCACTTACAGACTTGATAAGGAATTAAATACATATATTTACAGAGAGATAGCAAGAGATACATACAGAAATAGCAAGAAATACACACAAATACTAAGAAGCTACTCCATATGTATCTAAAGGCATCGAATTTGTCCTGTGCATACACCACGGAAGGTAATAGGTAAAAAATAATAATAATAACAACAAGACAAACAGAAAAAGACATACTTGGTAACATGTTTCTGTGTGAAAGAAACAGTGATCACTGTGCTTGCTTCGGTAGCACATACACTAGGACTACAAAGATACAGGGAAAAAAGAAACAGTGATTACTATATAATAAAGAAGTTGTGAAAGAAAATTCTTAGCAAAAGTATTTATTTCAATAGAAGGCAACAGAATAATGCAAATTGATACAAAAATATCAAAAATATAAACTAAGCCAGTCATAGCAGCATAAGCCTTTGATCCCAGTACTCAGGAGACTGAGGTAGGAGGATTGCTATGAGTTCCAGGCCAGCCTGAGACTAATTCCACGTCAGCCTGGGCAAGAGCAAGACCCTACCTCAAAAAAAAGTGTATGTATATGTATAATGTGTGTATGTGCGTGTATATATATGTTTATATGTATATGTATATGTATGTATGTATACACACACACACACACACACACATATATATCTCAGACATAAGGTTTAAATTTAAAAATTATCCTGAAAATTGTTATTAATCACCAAAGGATTTCGGTATGTCACATTAATATTTTTCTCTACCTATGCAAAGCAGTTATACAGAAAAGGATTATGCTACTACCAGGATAGTCAGAGGAAGAGCTACCACTTCAAGTGAGGAACAGCTATAATATTCCTTAAGAACAATCAAAAGACAATACAGCCAGGTGTGGTGGCACATGTCTTTAATCCCAGCACTCAGGAGGCAGAGGTAGGAGGATCACTGTGAGTTCAAGGCCACCCTGAGACTACATAGTGAATTCCAGGTCAGCGTGGGCTAGAGTGAGACCCAACCTCAAAAATCCAAAAACCAAACCAAACAAACAAAAAGACAGTACACAAAGTTATACCAAAATGCTAAAAACTAAGTTAGAGAAATGGCTCAGCAGTTAAGAGCACTTCCTATACAAACATGAGAGCTGGAGGCCTGTAAAACTATTTGAGTTCAACTCCTAGGACTTACATGGACAGCTAGGTATGACCAAGCACATGTATAACTCCAGTCCCATGAGCAGCAGAGACCGGAGACTCAGAGCTTATGATAAAACAGCAAGCTGTGAGATCAGTAAGAGAGTCCAGCTCAAGTAAGAAGGGCCCAGAAGAGTGATGGAGAAGGACACCTGACGCGCTCCTCACTCCTGCCACTGCAGGTGAGTGTACCTGGTGACACACGGGCACATCCATGTGCATGTATCACACACACTACACCATACCACATACACATACTCCGCATTACATACACACACAGAGAGAGAGAGAGAGAGAGAGAATGCTAAGAGGTAGCACAAAATAACGGAGTCTAATAAAGGAGACACCACACTGGAGACTGCCTCTAAGCCATAGCAATCATACTCCAAGATAAGCATTTTCTAACATGATTGGACCTCAAATACACAGGTCACCATGACAGAAATACTTAATGGTTCAGGAGTAATTATAAAAATTTATTACATTCCTTTTAATAGAAGAACCTAAATTGGAACTTTCCCATAAGCTTATTTCTACAAAGAACTCCAGTCATTTAGGCTTGTTTTACTAAATATCAGTAGGAAAGTAATTCTGTTAACAACAGTGATCCAATTAGAAAAAATAGATGGAGGCTGGACAACAAAATATTATTCACTCAAAAAACAAGATGGACCTTGAGAGCTTGTCTGGAGGCTCTAGCCGGGGTGCGCAGCTGCTTGTACACCCTTGACCGGAGACCGCTCCTCCTCTATTTGGGGAAGGTCATCCTATCCAACCGAGTGTGCAGCTTCAGGAGGGGTGCGCAAGGAGGGAGGAAGGGGACACCCGCCTAGCCAGCCAGATCAGCCAAATCAACCCTGGCAATCAATAGGGTGACAGATGTGGCAGCCAAATCACCCTCACATCCAAGAGCCCAAGGAAGGGTAGGACTCATTACAATGTGCTCCTCTAGACACAAAATGGCCTGGACATGCATGACTCCACAGTGCCTGACACTACCTACACAAGACCATCATAATAGGAGGAAAAGATCATGACATCAAAATAAAAGAGAGACTGATTGAGATGGGGAGGGGATATGATGGAGAATGAAGTTTCAAAGGTGAAAGTGGGGGGAGGGATGGCATTACCATGGGCTATTGTTTACAATAATGAAAGTTGATAATAAAAAAAATAAACAACAACAAAAAAAAACCCATATTGGACATCACAGGTTCCACATTCAACAGGGATACAAATGATTTGAGAGGTAGCTGGAGAGAGAATTGTTCATAAAAGTCCAGTTCCTCATCTACAGGATGTCTTTAACTCAAAGCTAGAGAAAGTAACACAAATGTTTCATTGTCCTGGCTGATTCAGAAAGAAACTATAGCTTTCTGGAGAGAAAAGAGGCATAGAAAAAGTACTAACAGAGCTTAGCCACCAAAATAATCCTTTTCCTACCGGAGAAGTATTTTAAGCAAAGGCTCAAGGCCATAGAAGAGTATTCCAGAAATGCTGAGGATGCATCTTTGATGGAGATATAAGTAAATCAATGGAAAAGATCTAACATCTTTTTAATTTATTTTTATTTATTTATTTATTTGAGATAGAGAAAGAGGCAAAAAGAGAGAGAATGGGTATGCCAGAGCTTCCAGCCACTGCAAACAAACTCCAGATGCATGCATCACTATGTGTATCTGGTTTGCATGGGTCCTAGGTAGTTAAACCTGGGTCCTTTGGCTTTGCCAGCAAGTGCCTTAACCACTAAGCAATCTCTCCAGCCCAAAGATCTAATTTCTTATTCAAAATTCAACTTAAAAACTCTTTTTGTGCAGAGATGTTAGTGCAATGGATTAAACAGTTCTTTCGGGTATCTTCTTGTTCATGAGACAACAACATAGAGCTAAAAAATGTGTTGTTGTTTTTGTTTGGTTGTTTGAGGTAGGGTCTTTCTAAGCCAAGCTGGCCTAGAATTCACTATATAGTCTCACTGTGGCCTCAAACTCACAGTGATTCTCCTACCTCTGCCTCCAAAATTCTGGGATTAAAGGCATGTGCTACCCCACCCACCTAAAAATGTTTTAACATGAGTATATACCATTACCTTAGACTACAGTAATGAATATGCCAAACACCTGGTAGCTACTGTGGCCACATGCTTTCCAGGTGCTCATTTTTACACAATCCCACATTAATAATGTGGTAGTTTAAGAAGGCTTTAAAAGCCTGCGAAGGCCTACTCATAATTTCGAATACAATGTTTCACGTTAAAACAACATTATCATGTTGGGAATGATAGTTCCACAGTCACATCAAGACTATCAAACATACCTTAGTTGCCTATCTCACAATCACAACAGATGCCCAGAAGCAAAGATAGAGATTCCCTGCTTCTATGTTTACTTGCAAGGAACACCCATATTTGCAAACTTGAAGAATAATAACGAGAATGCATACTCAAATGTTCTACATTAAAAACTAAAGTGTAGGGCTGGAGAGATGGCTTGCCTAAAATGCCTAACCAGAGTTCAATTCCCCAGTACCCACATAAAGCCAGATGCACAAAGTGGCACAGGCATCTGAAGTTCATTTGTAGTGGCTGGAGGCCCTCCCATTTTCTCTGTCTCTCTTCTTTCTCATCCCCCCCCCCCCCACTTGCAAAGAAGTAAATAAATAGTAAAACAAAAAAGAAGTATTTGAAAAAAATATAGTCCTGGCTGTGGACAGTCATTAAGACAAATGGTACCATCCACCACCAACAAAAATAATCAGCAAGCTAAGAAAATAGACAAAACCCATAAGCTCTGAAACTGAGAAGTTGAAAGACAGAGTCACAAAGCAGTTTCCTGATAGTTTCCATTTTCTTTCACAGTTTAAGCCTAAATCAAATCAGTAGTCTCAAGGGATTTTGAAATCACCATAGATTAAAATCCTCTCCAAGTCAACCGTTAGAATAATGCCGAGTTATTAATAACTACTTGTAAGAGTTTTTTATTTTTTGGACAAAACCCTACTGTATGCTATCTTCAGATATTCCCCAGCTGCTCCATTGGGGCCCAGCATCACATCACTACTCTTTTCTTTACCACTCATCTTATAGATGAGACATTGTTACAAACATTTCTTTATTTACCAGGCGTTGCTGAAAACAGTCTTAGAATACGAATGTTGCAACCATTACCTATAAAGGCAAAAGTCTCCTTCCAGAAACTAATGACACAGATTCATAGGTTGATTCCAAAAACAGGAAATTAATAATGGGGCAGATACGACAAAAGTTTAATGCACTTCTAAACCCCATGCTTTCAATGGTAAAAGTACGCAAGCTATAGCATTTGGACTGTCTCCACTTGCATAGCCCAGGCACGCTGATACTTCACAGGTTCAGTAAATTGAATCCATATATTGTATTTACGTTCTCTGTCAATGTTGCTGCTTTACATTTCAGTGATCAAAGGCCAAACAGTCATCAAGCCTGTAGCCTTCAATACTGTGTTCATTACATTTAATCAAGTGCCAACTCCACCACTCTATTCACCCACATTAAGTATGTTTAAATGCATGGGATTGTTTAGTAGCAAAGAGGGGAACACTACTGTATTAAAACACAGAAACCCCAAAACAAAGAGGAAGTCAAATGACCATCATCCTTCATACTGTGCAGGAATACACAGTCTGAAATACACAGGCAGAAATGCTCAAATCAAAAGTTCTAGGAGATTTTCTACCTGAGGCAGCATCGATCACTGTGGAAACTCCCCTTCGATCAGAGACTGGACGGGATGACCCTGGCATGCTGACTGGGTCAGAGCGGACGGGCTGGATCCTGCAATGCAATTTAATTTAGTTCACATATGTTACTGCCATGAAAACTGTCACTCCAACACATCTTGTGTCAGGAATGTTGGAATGACACAATCCATTAAAGAACCACACTTTTCTCACAAAAAGGGGGAAAAAAGGGAGTTACAGTCCCTAATTCTTACACAAAACTAATGCACTATGTTCCCTCCATTCCAGATTCATTCTAACTTATTTCTTTATATTGTTACATAGATTTTTTAAAACATTAAAAAAAATTTCACATAGCTGGGAGTGGTGGCACATGCCTTTAATCTCACCACTTGAAAGGTAGAGGTAGGAGGATCTCTGTGAGTTCCAGGCCACCCTGAGACTACATAGTGAATTCTAGGTCAGCCTGGGCTAGAGTGAGACCCTACCTTCAAAAACCAGAAAAAAATTATTTATATATTTGAGAAGGGGGGCGGCAGATAGATAGAGAATGGGCATGCCAGGGCCTCTAGCCACTGCAAATGAATTCAAGACAGATGCACTACCTTGTGCATCTGGCTTACATGTGTATTGGGGAATTGAACCTGGGTCCTTAGGCTTCATAAGTGCTTCAACCGCTAGCCATGTCTTCAGCCCTGTTCCATAATTTTTTTTTAAGAAAGTAGATGAAAAGTTCACATTAAAGTGAAAAATGAGTAGAATGTGATAGTAAACAAAATAATGAGAACTGAAGCCTTTACAAGGGATACATAGAATAGTTCTAAGGCTCTTGAAATTCATGAATGGCATCAAGCTGAGTTCAATAAAGACAGTATTGTTTGAATTGAATATTAAAAAAACTTTCATATAATCATTAATGAATGACACCTTATATATGATGAGCACAGGATAACAAAGATATTTGTGGCTACAGAGGTTAGCTAGGATCATGGCTAAGCAGACTCTACAAGATTAGCAATTAACATATAAGAATTGGTTTGACCTCAGCAAAACTATACCCTACTCCATATATTAAGTAGCTTAAGAATGATTAATATGTAAAGACCAAGAATTCTCTTTTGAGTTACACTAGAATAATATTAACATATACATATCTGCACAAGCCACGTATGGTGGCACATGCCTTTAATCCCAGCACTTGGAAGGCAGAGGTAGGAGGATTGCCATGAATTTGAGGCCAGCCTAGGACTATAGAGTGTGTGTGCCATGTCAGCCTGGGCTACAGTGAGACTCTATCTCAAAAAAAAAAAAAATCGGTATAACTGAAAGGTCTAGAAGTACCAGCCAATGTAAAGGAACAAACTCTTGTTAAAACAATGTATGTAGGCATTTCTGGTAATCCATACAATAACTGTTTGCTACATGTTAACTGAATATCAACATTATTTTAAGAATGAGTAGAGAGCCAGGCATGGTGGTGCACACCTTTAATCCCAGCCCTTGTGAAGGCAGAGGTAGGAGGATCACCGTGAGTTCAAGGCCACCCTGAGACTCCATAGTCAATCCCAGGTCAGCCTGGCCCAGAGCAAGACCCTACCTCAAAAAAAAAAAAAAAGTAGAAATAAAACAAAATATAAGGTCTGTATGCAGATACATGACATAGCGCAAGAACATTCCATGAACTGTTACAGAAGAAACTAAAGTTCATAATGAGATGTCTTAAATAATGCAAGCATGGAATGAGAAGATGGAAGCATGCATCAATGCTTTAACCACAGATCAGCCAATGACAGAATCTATATAAGCTGGGGGTCTGGAAACTCACATTACTTAGTGACATGGCCATCCAAGTTTGTGTAAGACAACAAAATATTCACACAATGGCAAAATTGTCTATCAGCTCGTTTCTCATTAAATGACACATGACTGTTCACATCAGATAAAGAAGACCTTGGGCCAGGCATGGTGGCACATACCTTTAATCCCAGCGCTCGGGAGGCAGAGGTAGGAGGATCGCTGTGAGTTCAAGGCCACCATGAGACTCCATAGTGAATTCCAGGTCAGCCTGGGCTATAGTGAGACTCCACCTCAAACCCCTCCCCCACCAAAAAAAAAAATAGCCTTGGGTAGGTGGAACAGGAATTGGGTCTGAATAGAGTACAAGTGGGATTCATTTCAGAGACGTTTTATGGACTCCACCAAACTGCCCAAAACCATTTGAGGGGAAAAATCCTTTTCATCTTTTTTTTTTATTTTTTTATTTTATTTTTTAATTTTTATTTACTTTTTTATATTTAATTTTTTTTTTAATTTATGAGTGACAGACACAGAGAGAAAGACAGAGAGAGGGAGAGAGAGAATGGGCGCGCCAGGGCTTCCAGCCTCTGCAAACGAACTCCAGACGCATGCGCCCCCTTGTGCATCTGGCTAACGTGGGACCTGGGGAACCGAGCCTCGAACCGGGGTCCTTAGGCTTCACAGGCAAGCGCTTAACCGCTAAGCCATCTCTCCAGCCCAATCCTTTTCATCTTTCCTGAGCACACTTTTGTTCCTCCATCTCATTATTTTCTAAACAATAAAAGTATAACAACTGAGCATTGTCATTGTATTAGGAAGTACAAGTAATTTAGATAAGGATAGAACCATAGGAGATACTTATTTCTCATTAAAAATGTGCTACAGGGGTAGGAAAGACTTTGGATTTTGTTTTGATTAAAGAAGGATTTTCTTGTTGAGTAACCCAGGCTAGCCTCCAACTTCAGATCCTCAAACTGATCAGTTTCTCTCAAACTGGTCTCTACCCTCAAGAGTGAATTTTATGTTGTATGAACTGTGTCACAGTCACAGTTGAAGTAAGATATTATCATCAATTTCTGAAGGCTAATCTTTAGTGACAAGGGAAGCTTTATAGAACTCAGCTCCCTTTATGTTGTATGTTTCTTAAGTCTATTAACAAATATATCATCCAGGACACTGATGCTGCTATGGAAGATTCCTGTGGTCTAGCTATCAGGATGCTACGAAGAACTATGCAGCATTTGGGAGGAGAAAAGTCATCAATGGTCTTAATAGCAGCGGACCCTGCAAGCTTTACAGGTGGCCAGCCAGGTCAAATATGCCAACTGGTACAATGGTGGCATGTCTGTTTTGGGGGAAACCAAGTGCTCTCTGATTGGACTTGAAGCCTGTTCCACAGGAGAGAATTTATGATTGGTACTGAAAACCTAATCAAAAACCTGTGACTGGGGAGGCCATAAGCCCTAGGTAAGAAACTTACTGTTGTCTCGCCAAATGGATATAGTAGGCTCACCAATATGCCCTCCAAATACTTATGTTTATGCCCATAAATTATTCTCACTGTTGGTTAGAAGTTCTCTTTTCAGATGGTGATGACCACTGGGGAGGAGAAGGAGAGGGAGAAGCAGAAGAAGGATCACAAATTCAAAGCCAACATGGACGACACAGACCCTGTAACAATGAAAACAACAGGTGTGGCAGTGGATGAAAACAGAGTTGTGAATAGAGAGATAATAAGGACCTACTGAGAAGACTGTGGTTGCTAAGGAGGCCAGATAGGGAATGGAGTAAAATGCTTTTAAATAAATTTTGGAATCAAAGTGGTCAGACTTGAAGAACAGATGTGGTAATGCAAGTGAAAAAGGAGATGTTAAGGAAAAGCCAAGGCTATGTGGTAGCTCACACTTATAAGTGGCTGAAGACAGTCATAAATTCAAGTCATCCTTGACTACACAGTGAGTTACAAGCAAGCCTGGGCTTCAGGCAAACTCCTGTCTCAAAAATAACTAATAAAAACTAGATTCTGGCCTGAATACTAGTTGGTCGGAGGAATCGGTGGACGGGATGGACAGGTCTAGGGAGTAAGGCAAAGATTTCTGATTTAGACATGTTAAATGCTCAATGCTTTGGAGACCATCAAGAGGAAAAGTCAGGTGGGCAAGTGGCTGTCCTACAGGCATGGCTCCCAACACCAAACAGAGTATCTGGTGTACAACAAAAGCATAGTGTACTTAAGGAATGAAAAAACATTTTAAAAGCTTAATCCAACTTTGCAACAACTCTGATTTGTTATACAAAATGGGTACTGCTGTTGACAAAGAAGTATGTGATTAAGGCTGAGGAGATGGCTCAGTGTTAAAGGTGCTTGCTTGCAAAGCCTACTAGTCCAGGTTCAATTACCTAGTACCCACACACATAAATCCAGACAAAGTGGCATATGTATCTGGAATTGGTTTGCAATGGCAGGAGGCCCTGGCATACCCATTCATTCTCTCTCTATCTCTCTTTCTCTGTACCTCTTTGTAAAATAAGTCAAAATATTTAAAATAGTAAATATGTGATTAGAATGTGACATGTAATTAGAATATAATTTCTCACAATTTTATTTAAAGATATACATATAAATGTCAGCTGTTCTAAAATCAAAATTAGATATATAATAATTTTTTGTGGGTGTTAAGACAGGGCTATCCTATGTAGTCCAAAGTGGCCTCTAGCTCACAATCCTCCTGTCTCAGAATAGTGAAAGGTGGGATTAAACATATACAAAACTCCACCTTGCCAGAATTTATTGATTGACTGGTTTTTGGCAGAGCTAAAGACTAGATCCAGGGCCTCAGGCATACAGGAAAGTCTCTAAGGCTGAGGTACATCATAGCCCTAGAGTTGATTTTACAAGAAGACTATATTGTATTAAAGTGAGCCTTTCATCATCTGTTGTATATTTTGTATTAAGTCATGGTATGACAAATTAAGATGGTATGCAAATGTCACAATTCACAATTCAAAATTAACTGTATCACAAAATAAGTAGAAACAAAAAGCATACTTTTACATGTACATGATTCTGACAAGGATTATCAGGATATGTTATGGCAATGTACAGTAAAAAATTATTAATTCATACAAATCTATTTTAATCCACAATTTTTATAATATCAAAAAGTATAATGTAGGCTTAGATGACTATTATAGATGAACTTTAATTGGACAGTAATGATAACTTCAGAAATGTCAGGAAAAGAAACTTTGGGAGTATGAACACAGCATCTCAAGTTACAATGGCTTTTCAAAGTTTCCTGTGTATTTAATTAAGAGAAAAGACATTCTACAGCAGAAACATTTACTGCACGTAATCAAATAATGATGGGGGGTTGCACATAATAGCACATGTAGTTAGCATGTTACATAGCATGATCACTTCAAATGAATACATTCATCCTGCCATTCAAACAAGTCCCCAGTTCTGCTTTCCTACCTGAGACTGTTGAGATCTAGATCATCAGTATCAAAATCCAAAAGAGGCTGTGGTGTGTCACTTGGACCATGAGACTGCAACACAGATGAACTAGATGATATTACAGTAGTCTGGCCTGAGGGGTGGATGGTTTTAAACTGGAACTGTGGGCCCATCCACAGACGTCTGTGGGGACCAGTGTGTGTCACAATTTCAACCTGGAAAAGAGACGGAGCTGTGGCTTAAATGTATTATGTATGACTCCCCTTTGAGATTCTTTCACAATTCCTGTATCCCTTCTTTAAATGTCAACTTTCTTAAAGAAACTCATCTCAATGAAATAGAAGAGGGTCAGAGCCCCCACAATCAAAATGTGATTACAGTCATAGCCTGCACAGACATTAACTATATCCCTGAACTTGATTTCATCAGCATTAAAAACAAATAATATAAACAGACAGGCACAAGGATGTGCACAATGTATACATCATATGTAAAGCACAAAATCCTACGAAAGTAACAGGACTGGTTCCCTACATCATTGAACCAAGCATCAACTCCCAAGTGACTGCCTTTTAAAATTCAACCAAGACACCATTTATCATTATGTGGGTATGCACTAAACACTACCTCTATTAATTCAAAAATGAAAAGTCAATCCTGAAAGTAATTAAAAGTTATGTTTTTAAGTTCATGAAAAAGTTGTTCTTAGAGCATTTTGAGGCAAATAAAAAGTCCCACTTAAATTTTAACATGCAAAGCTAGTTTCCTTACATAATTCACTATTTTAGTATTTACACTGCTTTCAAAATTCCTCACATCTACTTGGTTGTTGTTTTGTATTGAGACTGTATCTCACTCTAGCCAAGGCTGGCTTGGAACTCACTCTGTGGCACAGGCTGTCCTTGAACTCATGGTGGTGATTCTCCTACAGCAGTCACTTAAATGTTGGGATTAAAGGTATATGTTACCATAACCAGTTTCATATCTACTTTTAGATGAAAAAGTTATTTTTCGGGCTGGAGAGTTGGCTTAGCAGTTAAGCGCTTGCCCGTGAAGCCTAAGGACCCGGGTTCAAGGCTTGATTCCCCAGGACCCACGTTAGCCAGATGCACAAGGGGGCGCACGCGTCAGCCCTGGTGCACTCATTCTCTCTCTTACTCTCTGCCTCTTTCTCTCTCTCTATCGCTCTCAAATAAATAAATAAAAATAAACAAAACAAAAAAAGTTATTTTTCTTTCTTCCTCATAAAGCTTATACTTTTTTTGTTTTCCTTTCTTTCTCCTTCCTTCTTTTCTTTTTTTTTTAAATCAAGATAGGATCTTACTCTAACTCAGGCTGAACTAGAATTCACTATGTAGTCTCAGGCTGGCCTTGGACTCACAGTGATTCTCCTAGCTCAGCCTCCTGAGTGTTGGGATTAAAGACATGTGCCACCATACCAAACAAAACTGAAACTTTGATTAGAATGTTTTCTCAATTGGCACTAACATTGACACAAGGTATTTATGTATAGCAAAACAGTAATATCAAAAATGCTTCATTGGATTGTAGAGATGGCTCAGGCGTTAAGGCGCTTTCCTGCAAAGCCTATCCAGGTTTGATTCCCCATATCCCACGTAAGCCAGATGAACAAGGTGACACACGTGTCTGGAGTTTGTCTGCAGTGGTTAGAGGCCCTGGTATGCTCATTTTCTCTCTTTCTGTATCTTCCTCTTTCTCTCAAATAAATAAATTTTTAATAAATTTCACACTGTGCAGAAGTGTAGGGAATGTTACCAGTATTATATTGAACTCAGGGGGTAGGAAAGCAAATATTAGAAGATAGGAGAAAACCTGAAGATGTGCATATTTTAACTTGACAAATGATCAATAAGAAAAATGGATTAAACATGCAATTCTTTAGGGAAAAACAACTATATTTCCAACAGTCTTGCCATTTCTATATCCAGTGTCGGTGCAAACACTTTGTGAAACTGGCTTCCCACATGTCTGGAGTATTTGCTCTGATTCTTCTATATTTAATTACATTTCTCTGATTGTGGTGATTAATTCTTAACAAAACATAACTGACAAGGTTCACAGAGTGTAGCTCTGTGTTTGTGAGTTCAAAAGGGCAACAACACTGTGGTCTGGAACAGTATTCACATTCCCACTAATCGCAGGGAGAAAAGCACTCAGATTGAGGACAGTGATTTCTGATTCAAGTAGTTGTACTCGGCGATGTAAATTAGGCCACAGATAAAGCATTCTGTGTATTTTAAGCTCAAAACCATCAGTGTCAGAGAGCCGAGAGGTAAACAGATGCCGGTGCAATCTCACTGAGGCGATGGCCAGATGTTCCTCTATTCACGCTCCTGTTGTGCGCAGGATGCACACTGTGGAGAGTGTCACACTGACAGCGCACAGGCCCCCAACTCTAACTGAGAAGCAGAAGTGAAGGACAGCGGTTTCTCTGCCAGCATTCGAGGACAGTATTTTTGATTCTGAGAAAGCTTGTGCATGTTGGGTTTACTTTATTGTAGCATAATTGAGAGACGATGGACCTGCATATGTCATTCAAGGAACATCGTGTCAGTGCTGTTGGCATGGCAAATAAATGTATGTCATGTAGAAACAATTTGATTCTCCAATTTCCAGATTCACTTTAGCTTTTCAGGCTACAAGAATGTGAGGAAACCACAAAGGGTCCCACTTTTTTCAGAGGCACCTGTCTGATGAAAAGCTGCCAGATAGTAATCTGAGACAGGGCATGAGCTTCACCAAATGATGTCAGGCTCGAGGCAGACATAACAGCACTTGTCATGAATTCATTTGTAATCTTTTCACCGTGAAATCTGCCCATCTCTTTTTATTTCAAAGCTCTTCAGAGGAAGATAGCTTCAGCTGGTAAGGTGAGGACTGGTCAGTTAAAGCTGTTATGGGATGGGGTTAGAGTCCACCAGAAGCAGCATTGCCTGGCTGACCCAGAACTTGAGTCAGAACTTGTGCACTGAACATGCTGGACTTCCATAACAAAAGTATAAGCCTGTCTTCAAAAGCTGCTGGCTGTACTAATCAAAGCAAAAAGACTGCTGGGTGGCTTTACTGATCTAAAAGCTTTAAATGTGTACCTAAATTCCAAGACTCTAAGAATCTATATAGGATATTTTATGTCTTCTGTATTAAGTATTATTTATATATGTATACAGATATATGTGAATGAAACATATGAGTACCATGTATCATGTACATGTAAATATGTGTATGTATACCTAGGACAATACTTTAGAAATACTCATAATAACAATAATCCTTGAGTATTCACGAAAGAGTTAGCAATTCTTCCCGTTTTACTCAAAGAAAAACATTAAATACAGATAGATTTCTGTTTTCCCTTATTTTAGCACCTCCAACATATCACAGTTTTACCTGAGAAAGCCATTCTTCATCTTCCTGTCCACTATGGTCAGAGGCTAAGCTGTCATAGGACCCATGTCGAGTAATGGGCCCAGGGCTTCCCGGGGGAACCACTAGAGGAGAAGAAAAACAGTCAGACCTCTTTAATGCACAGGGGGAAACGGGTGTAATCACACACACTCAAATCAAATGCTGAATGAGAGAGCTTACATGATGAAATACAGCATTCAAAGCACCGAGGCAATCTGTACAATTAATGAAGAAGCAAGGCTTAAGTTCTTGCAAAGAAGAAGGGCCTCCCAACTAAAAGTATACTTTAGCCAAGGATACTGGCAAACAGCATGCCCGTCTATTCAGAAGTCTGAGGGAAAAGGACTGGGACTTTGAGGCCAGCCTAGGCAACATGGAGAGGCTTCACCTCAGAAAATAAAAAACAAAACAACTGTAGGAATATAGTCATGTGAGGGAAAAAATCGCTAGCTACATGTAATACCCAAAGTACATTGAGGAGCAGTGACAAATGTATTCACTGTGGGATTACATTAATATTCTTTTACAAGAGCCCATTCAATAGTTTCATCTAAGTTGTAGTCATAAGAATACATATTTTATTGAAAAATATTTTCAGTTGCTGAAATTTCCACTAAAGAAATATGTCATTTTCTTAAACTATTTCCTAATTCTTCAGTAGTATGAGACAAACTAAACAGACTACTTTCTTCTAAAAAGAGAACCTTTATTTAGTCAAAGCAATAAAGATTTGTTTATGCACTTGCTTACTGCTTTTTGTTTTGTTTTGTTTGGGTTTGGTTTTTCAAGGTAGAGTTTCACTCTAGCCCAGGCTGACCTGGAATTCACTATGATCCTCCTACCTCTGCCTCCCAAGAGCTAGGATTAAAGGCGTGCGCCACCACGCCCAGCATAACTTATTTACTGTTTTTTAATTGTCTGAAGCAGGGTCTCAGTGGACTAGTCTCAAACTTACCATGCAGCTAAGGACAACCTTGAACTTCTAATCCTCCTGCCTATACATCCCAAGTGCTGGGATTTCAGGCACGTGTCCCTAAGCCCAGTTTTATGTATCACTGGATATCAAACCAAAGGCTTTGTGCATGTTACCATTCTAGCGACTAAGCTCTATGCCCAACCCAAAAATAATAAAAAAATTTAATGTTACTTGATTGCCTATAGACAAATATTATGTAACAAAAATCTCAGACTTGTCCTTAGAAAGTATAATCATTCATTCATTATGTCTCTCATCTCCTTTGTTCCTTCTAACAGACTTGTTTTCTTTTTTAAAGCAGTTTTAGGTTCACAGTGAAAGAGCTGAATTTACAACCCTCCAACCCCCACTTTCCCTCATGTGTCATCTTAATACTCAGAGCAATGAATTAACAAGGGAATAGAGCAAAAGAAAAGACACCGAGAGAGGAGAGGGAAGAAAGTAGGAGATGAGCACTAAAGAAACATGGAAGTATTATATGAAATGAGAAAGAGAAGACAATCTCATCTCTTCCACCACTAGATATAGTATTCAAACACACACATATATTTACATCCCAAATTTCCGTAGGCTAGATTGCTAAAAATGCAATGATAGAATGTGAACATTTTAACTATTCTGATAAGCATTCCGACAAAGAGCTAGATGCACTTCCATGGGCAGTCAAGGAGATGCCAATGTTACTTGACTCAGGGAAGAAACAGATGCAAATGAAGATGAGGTATGACCTAGGGCAAGATGTTCAAAGACAAATGCTCACAAGATTATGTGAACTTGCTACACGAAGAGAAATGGAACCTAACTCAGTCAATTACTAAACAAACATCATATTGAAGGTCAGATTTGCAAAAGTCCAAACTTTTTAGCTACTGGTTTTCAAAATCATTGCTTTCTAGCAAAGATGCATGCTAGTGTCTGGCACAAAACACAAATGGTGACAAAGGCTTATAGCTAAATTTCCATGATGGCCAATGATATGATAAAAAAGAGTATCATAATAAAAAAATCAATTATTATTAACATATTCTTTGGAGAAATTCTGTTATATATCACAATAGATGTTTTCAAAAGTCTATTATTCCCAAATCATCACCTTCATGTTTAATGTTAAATTCTTTTTTTATTTTTTATTTTTCGGTTTTCTGTGATAGGGTCTCACTGTAGCTCAGGCTGACCTGGAATTCACTATGTAGTCTTAGGGTGGCCTGGAACTCACAGTGATCCTCCTACCTCTGCCTCCCAAGTGCTGGGATTAAAGGCGTGCGTCACCATGCCTGGCACTGATGTTAAATTCTTATCATAGGGCAAGAGTATCTCTCAACTTCCCCTACTTAATTAAATTATTTTTTTCCTATTTTGGGTTTTGATGTAGGGTTTCATTCTAGCCCAGGCAGACCTAGAATTCACTATGGAGTCTTAGGGTGGCCTCGAACTCACAGCGATGTGGGACCTGCAGAGTTGAACATGAGTCCTTAGTGTCTTAGCCACTAAGCCATCTCTTCATTTCTTCCCCTACTTAAATAAGTAGTCAATAAGTTGATGGGCTGGAGGGATGGCTTAGTGGTTAAGGCGTTTTCCTGCAAAGCCAGGCCCCAGGTTCAATTTCCCAGGACCCACATTAGCAAGATACACAAGGGAGCACATGCATCTGGAGTTCATTTGCAGTGACTGGAGACCCCGGTGTGCCCATTCTTTCTCATTCTCTCTCTCCCCCGCTTTTCTCTGTCAAATTAAAAAAAAAAAAAAGTTGAGCCAGGCGTGGTGGCACACACCTTTAATCCCAGCACTTGGGAGGCAGAGGTAGGAGGATCGCTGTGAGTTCGAGGCCACCTGAGACTCCATAGTGAATTCTAGGTCAGCTGGGGCTAGAGTGAGACCCTACTTCGAAAAACCAAAAGTTGATTACAGAGTCATGTAGTGATACGTACTTGTAATTTCAACAAAGGGGAGACAAAGGCAGGAAGACTTCATTTTGGATGCCATTCTGGGCTACATAGTGAAACTATGTTTCAAAAAATAAAACAAATCCAGTAAAGTAAGTATATAGACACATAACCAGATGATAATACATTCTCTGTAAAGCAGACAAGGAGGGAAAAGATTTTAAAATAGTGGGAGTACAAACTGTGCGGATATCTGAGGGCAAAGTATTACTAACGTAAAATCAAGCACAATGGTCTAGAGGGAAAAATATAAAGGAAACGTTTTAGTAAGAGCAGTGAGGCCCCTACAGCTGTGAACAGAAGATAAAGAATTGGCTGTAAATGGCTTTACTTTTTTTCTTTTTAGTACTGAAACTCAAATAATGTGATGGCATGGCACTGAAAAGCTTTAATTAGGTGAGGGCCTGCATGTGTATATGTCATACGCTGTACACCCTGAGCCTGAAGTAATAGCTCTCACAGGAGGAGGGCTCCAGAAGCCTGGAGTAGATAGTGGAAGTTTACAGAGAATGACTGGATGCTTACTCGTTTGTCATGACAATGTGAATATCATGACTCAGATCAGCAAACAAAATCCAACAGCAAGGATGGAGGCGAAGCAAGGAGGAACTAAAATGACTGATGAACCAACACTAGCCATGAACTGACCATTGTGGAAACAGGCTGATGGGCACATGGAGGCTTACTACACTATTGTCATCTACTTGTGGGCATTCTTGAAAGATCCCACAGTGAAAAGTGGGGAGGAAGCAGAGGGGTATGGGGGAGGAGCCTCTCTGTCTTCATCTGCTTTTAAAGGAAGTAGTAAATATTCCCTATATACATCTAAGAAATGGATTTGATCCATTTGAAACAATGATAATAAATAAGCCCTCTTTAAACTGCTGAGAGAAAGAAACCATAAATTTGAATCCCACATTCCTAAATAGAAGCTATAAGAAGACCTTATAGTCTCTAGTATCCTAATGAAGAATATGTAAGAGTAATCACAATACGGGCAATAAAATTACATATGATTTTATAGGAAAAAAGTTCAACATTTGATATTCTTCTTTCTTATATTTATTTATAAATTTTAAAATCCATGTAGGAAGAACATTCTATACTTATTGCCTTAAGGGGAACAAAAACATACCAGGTCACAGGGGAAAAAGTAACTACAAACTTTGAACCTAGGATAAGATAAAAACATCAAAGCAATTGTGATTAGAACAGAGTTTGTAAGTTTGCTAACCACCAAACTATTAGGAATATTAATCAAGTCTCACACTGGTATTGTAGCAAGAGTGGCAGAGACAGAATGTGGAGACAAATGGTCCCTAAGAGAGAGCGAATAACATTTTAGGACAAACCTCTGTTAAATGTGTATCAGGGCTGAGAGATGCCTTAGCAGTTAAGGCACTTGCCTGCAAAGCCTAAGAACTCATGTTTGACTCTTCAGGTCCCACATAAGCCACGCACACAAGGTGACACAAGCACGCAAGGTCACACGTGTGCACAAGATGGTGCATATGTCTAGAGTCCAAGTGCAGTGGTTGGAGGCCCTGTTGCACCAATTCTCTCCTCTCCCTCCCACTCTCCCCTTCTTGTTCTTTCTTTCATAAAAAGGCCAAAAATAAAAATAAAAAATATTCTAAAGAGCTGTGTCTTTTATTTTTCCTTCTTTTTTTGAGGTAGGGTCTCACTCTAGCCCAGGTTGACCTGGAATTCACTATGTAGTGTCAGGGTAGCCTCAAACTCATGGCAGTCCTCCTACCTCTGACTCCTTGGTGCTGAGATTAAAGGAGTATGCAACCACGCTCAGCTAGTGTTTGGTTTTTGTGTTTTGGGGTGTTTTTTTTGCATGTGTTATGTGGTGTGGTATGTACTTGTATGTATGGATGTATGTGTGTGTGTGTGTGTGTGTGTGTGTGTGTGTGTGTGTGTGTGTGTAGGCCAGAGGTCAATGTTGGGGATCTTCTATCACGCTTTACCTTATGTTAAGACAAGGTCTCTCATTGAACTGGAGCCCCCCAATTAGGCTAGACTGGCTGGACAATGAGCTCAGGGACCCTGTCATGCCCTCATGTCCAGCACACATGGGTGTGCTGGGGATCTAAATTCGTGTTCTCGATGCTCGCACAGCAAGCACATGGTATATCTGCACAGTTAGGTCTGTGACCATGAGCCTCATGCTGCTGCCCATCATGAGGCATAGGGGAAAAGCGTGAGTGAAGAGTAACAGAGATATTATCTAGATAACAGATAAGACAGGAAATACAAATAAAGATGGATGCTACAGGGACAAGTCTGAACAATGACCAATAAGCACATAGGGACTTCGCAGTGGTAGGAATGAGAATAAAATGACCCCAAATACCTGACCTCACACTTTACACTCTGTAAGGACTACATACTTTATACAACATTAGAGGCGTTATGAATGAGTGAGATTTAATTTTTCCACATTTCTAATAATGCAGGCATAAAATAGAACTTGTTTTTCTGAATTTTAAAACAAGAATTTTCCTAAGAGTCTATTGAAATACAGTTACTTATCTTACAAATCTAAGGTCCATGGGCCAAAATAAATACAAACTCCCAAAATAAAAATGTTTTGTCATTTTATGAACATTCATCAACATTTTTAATGAGTCAACTTGTAATGAGCTTATTAATTGACAAAGAATTTTGAGTGGCAAATCCTTCTAAGCTCTATGCCTGCCTCTAGTACAGAAATTTATGGAACACCTGATCCAACTATAAACAAAGGAAATTCTATCAGTTTACCACTTTAATTGTACTGACTCTATACAGAAACACTTGATAAACACAAATCAGCAAGCAGGGGCAGGATGAGTAGGTCATTATAAGGCAACTGTGACCCAGGCTGTTTATACCATGTTTTCAGGAAAGCCTCTATAGCGAGTAAACAAGAGCTAAAAAAAAATCACTACGTGTATTTTGCTGTCAAGGAGTGATATATGGGTGTGTGCGTGTGTGTGTGTTTCTATTATATATTTAGATATTTTCACATGTGTTTCTTAGTGTAAAGAAAACAAATCTGTTTCAGTGCTGAACTTTGCAAAACAGTTCTTTCTATCTCAGAACCAAACACTTCCAAATTGGTAAAACAACAAAAACAAGATTATAAAGAGAAAATCTACATGGTTCTATCACAATCTCCCTGTGCTACACTCCCACAGAACGAAATTCTCAATATTCAAAATTTGGATTCATAATGTAACCTTTGCAATCTATAAAAGCCTAAAAGAATTCTATTTTGACAATCATATGGTATTCATGAGTTTGAGGGAATTGAAAATACTGTTTTACATGCCATTAAACTATAGGTATAAAGCATTAGGCATGAAAATAATAAATAAAAAGTCATAAATGAGGCTGGAGAGATGGCTTAGCGGTTAAGGTACTTGCCTGCAAAGCCAAAGAACCTCGGTTCAATTCCCCAGTACCCACATAAGCCAGATGCACAAGGTGGCACATGCAGTCTGGAGTTCGTTTGCAGTGGCTGGAAGCCCTGGCATGCCTCTCTCTCTCTCTCTATCTCTATCTCTATCTCTATCTCTGCCTCTTTCCCTCTCTCAAATAAATAATTATTTTTAAAAAGTCATAAACACAGTACTACTAGACATCTAAATTGAGAACTTTGCGCTTATTTAAATATCCCTTTAATATTGGCTGATGCCATCAGAAATATGTGACTCCAAGATTCTTTGTTATTTTATTTTATTTTTATTTATTCATATGAGAGAAACAGAGTAAGAGTAAGAGAGAGAGAGAATGAATGTAAGAGTACCAAGACCTATTGCCACATCTGCCTTCTTGGTTTTTTGAGGTAGGGTCTTGCTCTAGTCCAAGCTGACCTGGAATTCACTCTATAGTCTCAGTGTAGCCTTGAACTCATGGTGATTCTCCTACCTCTGCCTCCCCAAATGGCTAGGATTCAAGGTGTGTACCACCATGCCCAGCCAAAGATTATTTTTAAAAAATATATTTATTTATTTGCAAGCAAAGGGCAAGGGAGGGAAGAGAGATAAAAGGAAGAGAAGGAGAGATAGGAAGGAGAGGAGAGTGAGGATGGCACTTCAGGGCCTCTTACCACTGCAAACAAACTCCAGCTGTATGCTCTACTTTGTCCATTGAGCTTTACATGGGTACTGAACCCCACCCATCAGGCTTTGCAAACAAGTGCCTTTAACCACTAAGCCATCTCCCCTGCCTGACCAACACTTTAAAAAATATTATTTATTTATTTATTTATTTATTTATTTATTTATTTATTTGACAGAGAAAGAGGGAGAGACAGAGAGAGAGAGAATGGGCATGCCAGAGCCTCCAGGTACTGCAAACGAACTCTAGACGTGTGTGCCCCCTTGTGCATCTGGCTAATGTAGGTCCTGGGGAATCAAACCTGGGTCCTTTGGCTTTGTCTTAACCACTAAGCCATCCCTCCAGCCCCTGAACAAGATTTTAAGGATGAATTATTTTAACTTCTGGAGAATTTTAAACTTCTTTTTATATGACTATCAATTTTTATTCCTCCAAAAGAAAAAAAGAATAAAGCTTGAATTTCACAGAATCAAATTCTTTCTGAAATCTGCTTAAAGATATAGCTAGAACTCATAAATTAAGTTCATTAACAAATCTGTTCTCCATTGAGGGTAACTTTTATCATTAAGATAATGAATGTCCTTTTCATTAGGGCTGATAACTAATTGTTCCTCTTATTGTGTGTGTTTCGCATTTTTTTGAGATATTTGGGATAAAATAATCAGATATCCTAAAAATAAAGTTCAAGGCATATAGATGTTACTTCAAAATAAAGAATTAAGGACTGGAAGGATGGCCTAAAGGTTAAGGCATTTGCCTGCATAGCCAAAGGACCCAGATTCGATTCCCCAAGACCCACGTAAGCCAGATGCACAAGGGGGTGCATACACCTGGAGTTCGTTTGCAGTGGCTGGAGGCCCTGGTGTGCCCATTCTCTCTCTCTCTCTTTCTGAAATAAACAAAAATAATTTTAAAAAAATTTTTTTTATTTATTTACTTGAGAGCAACAGACAGAGACAGAAAGAGGCAGAGAGAGAGAGAGAGAGAGAGAGAGAGAGAGAGAGAGAGAGAGCGAGCGCGCGAGAGCGCATGCGCACGCAGAGTGGGCGTGCCAGGGCTTCCAACCACTGCAAACGAACTCCAGACGCGTGCGCCCCCTTGTGCATCTGGCTAGCGTGGGTCCTGGGGAATCGAGCCTCGAACCGGGGTCCTTAGGCTTCACAGGCAAGCGCTTAACCGCTAAGCCATGCCCCTTTCTCTCTCTGTTTCTCTCAAATAAATAAATAAATGAGCAAAATGATAAAAATAAAATAAAGAATTTAAAAATATTGTATGTAGCTTTTTCTAAACGTTAAAGAAATCAGAAAGAATTGCTCATACCTACAAGTTAGACTAACACACACATACAACTAGGTATTGAGTAGTGATTGTTTATGAAACCAGTAACAGGGGATGCTGATTGTTTCTTTTCTGTTCTTCCTCTCCTCTCCTGATGTCTCCTCAGGTAACAGATGAAAAAGTCATCTGGGTGTGTCTTTGGAAGCTTTAGAAAACCTATGTGTGAAGTTACAGCAACAACCAATGGTAAACTCCAATGACTCAACACTCACAGACAGTAGCTGCTCTTTACCCAAAATCAACTTCAATGAGACTGGCATCAGCGAACTCTAGTGACATGAATGGCACCTTGTTTTCTAGATTAGAATCATATCTACTTTAAAGCTATGCTGAAAAACAAAAATAAGCTAAATAAGTAGATTTAGAAAGAACTGTCTCAATTCACAAATTCACAATGTGATTAATAAATGAAAATTAAACCTATTTATAAATTCAATCAGAAATTTCACATTTATCATATGGCTTATGAGGACATGAAGACTGCTTTGGACAATTAACAGGGTCATACTGATGGGAGAGCTGAACGTGGAAAACCAGACTCTTCAGACTCAGATCAGAAAGTTTTGTTTCCTATTAGCTGGGTATGGTGGCGCATGCCTTTAATCCCAGCACCTGGGAGGCAGAGGTAGGAGGATCACCATGAGTTCAAGGCCACCCGAAGACTACAGAGTGAATTCCAGGTCAACCTGAGTTACAGTGAGACCTTACCTTGTAAAACCAAAAAAAGAAAGAAAGTGTTGTTTCCTGTGGGAACAATAAAAGCTCCACCATGCTGAAATCTTTAGTGGGGACCTCCAAAGTGAATCATGTTGTGCCAGCATTTCCCAGTTCTGAAGGTTATTTCAGGGAACAAGAGTTCTTATTCTAGCAACAGAGAAAATTGTGTGTTAAATGACATCATGCTGCTGTGAATGAAATAGCTCAGGCTCAAGGTTCACACAAAGGCCAGCTGTGATAAACTCTTCCAAGGACAAACTACCATATATTTTTGGTTCTTATTAAAAGCAGCCACACCATCCAAGAGGGCTCCATACCAAGCTCTGCTTCTGATCAGAAAGCACTCAGGATCTAAGGAGAATTTTGCTGAGGAAAGAAGTCTCCAGGAACATATGATTGAAAAGCACAATAGAAAAAGCAGTTCCCAATGAGCAAACAATCCATGCAAGAGAAAACACAATAGCCAACAAATCCATGTAAACCATAACTGGAGTCCTGTAAGTTTAAGCAAGTTATCATTTTATACATATCAAAACTTAAAATTTTAATGACTAAAAGAGAGAAGACCCTCAGATCAAAAATAGTATGTCCCTAATACCCTAAGAAATGGGTATTATTAAAATTCACGCCACTGACAATGTTGCAATTTAAATATAAAGGAATTCGGTGCATTTCGTGTGCAAAGTGGCTATCCCCAGTTGTTCTGTTCATTAGTAGCATGACTCACGCTACTGCAACGACAGAAGTGTTACAATGCATGCCAGGGAACAAGCTTTACCCACGTTGTATATTAAATGGATCAATGATCCTCCTTGCGCCCTGACCCTGTGGTACCAGAGATGTTCTCTAATTAATTATTAAAGTTTTCTAACAGTCAGTCACTGCGCATCTCTGGTTTCACTTTCCTTTTATTCCACATTCCCAGAAGAACAGTCACTAGCAATATATAATTAGAAAATGACATATATTCCTTGTCTGTGAGAGAATAGATTTCCCTGAATAACAGGCAACTCTCGGTACATCTTTTCCTTTCCTCCCTAATCTCCTTGTACAAATCACCAAGTGTTACACTACTCCCACAGGAGACATGACTGAAGGACCTTTCACTTGCTACTCCTGCTGTTGTCCAGATCACATGGCGTTTGTGTCTATGCAAGTTGTACCTGGAGGCAGACTGGCAGGGCTCCCAATTTTGTTTTGCTACTCAGCATGGCCGTAAACATCTCATTAAGGAGGAAAACAACAGAGAACAATGGGTTAGTTGAGCAAAAACTTCAAACGGTCCTGAGATACATCTCAGAACTGAATGGACTATGACAAAGCCTTCAAACATCTGCAGTTAAGGTAAAGGTGGAGATTAGTCACCGAGAAGGCTGCGCACAACGCCCACTTAGAGACCTCCATAATTCATTCACTAGCAAATTTAAAACATGTCAATTAAATCAACAACAGTAGGAAAACTAGAAAAAAAAAGTCCACTTTTATTACTTTTTGTATCATAATTGCATAAACCCTTGCTTGGAGCTTGTGAACAATAACCATTGCCTAGTATAGTTATCAGTCTAAACAACACAAACGCCCTTAGTGCTCACCACCCCAGGAGAAGACAGGAGCAATACCACTTACTCTGGAGGGGATAAGGACTGGTAGGGGATAGAAAGGACCTACTATGCCACTGAATACTCTTTAGTGCAGTTTAAATTGTGCAGACCATGTAGTGATATAAAAGTGGTTAATTAATCTAAAATTGTACAACAAAAACACTAAAATTTAGTACAGTGATTCCAGCCATAGTCAAGAAATGAAAGTAATACAAATGCATACTGTAAGGTTCATGAGTGACCAAGACCACGGATACCACTCTGAGGCAAAGATGAAAGCTTTTATTCGGGGTTGGGGGGGAGACACGAGCTGCCAGGACTGACTCTCAAGAGCGAGCAGAGCACAGCCAACCTGAGATTCCAGACAGTGGGCTTTACAGGGCTCTTCAGTTGGGGGAAGGTAAGGAAGGGAAAAGAACTCCTTTGTTCTATACATTAGCCATTTCAAATAGCTAGGGTGTGAGACCAGAACAGTGACCTTACTAGATAAGGAGGCAGGAAATCATGACCTGGGGGAGGCACTGTTAGGCAAGGAAGGGATAAGCACTGGGCAGTTTCTGAGGAATGTGGATAACCTACTTCTTTATGTCTCTGTCACCACATAGTGACTCCATTTTGTGAGCCTGCCCCAACCTAACACCTATCAAGAGATAATTAAAGCCAATACATAGGACAAAAAAGGTTATCTATCCTAGTCTTATTTTACTAGATTCAGTAAGAATTTTAAACAAGAGGTGTTGCTTCTCACTTGCTTATGTAACTCACTCTATATGTATGTATAAAATTTTTATATTTACACAAATCCCAATTTATAAGACCAGCTTTACCTACTATTCAAACAAATATTGAGTGTTTCTATTGAGAGAAATGATTACTTGCTAGAAGCTCAAAGCATCCAAGTCTAAATTCTAGATGGACTCATGAGCTGTAGCTGAGCCTGGAAGCACCAGCATGTAATCCCAGGTACATGGGAGACTGAAGCAGGAGGAGACAAGCTCAAGGCAAGCCTGGCCTATAGAGTAAGCTCAATACCAACCTAGGCAAGTAAATGAGATGCTTCTCTGGAAATTTCAAACAAGTGAGAAGGGGGCTCAGAACACAGTGCACTTCCCTGGCCTGTACAAGGACCTACTCTCAATCCCCAGAACTGCGAAACTGCAGTGGTGGCCACAGCAGTCTCACCACCAGTGAACAAGTCTTTCATGCCAGAAGAACTTTGTGCGCCTAATGCAGCTCCGACCATGCTTCACTTGTTTATCACCCAGTACTATTCCTGGAAAGTCCAGATCGTTGTACATTAGAAGTAAATACACATCGTCTCTTGCCTCAGCAAAAAAGGCAAAGTCATCTTGGCATAGAGAGATTAAGCTTTTAAACCTGGAAGACACCAACATTTTCATCCAATCCATAGGGACATAACTCAAAACCCTTCTAAGTAATCGGTAAGGACCTATGATGTCTTCCTTTGCCTTGACTACAAACAAATGAGAAATTCACAGAAGCAACAGTATTGAACACACTACCAACTAGTGCAGGGTTTTCTCTATGTCCAAAAGCAAGGGAACATTCTCCAAGGATTGATTATCCTCTCCTGAGTTAGCTCCACAAATCACTGTCATCATCTCAGCTACAGACTATGCAACGGTAGCATTCTTACAAGTTTATTGACAGATGTATACTGAAGTATTCACAACAAAAAACCTAACAAGCCATGCGTGGTGGCACATGCCTTTAATCCCAGCACCTGGGAGGCAGAGATAGGAGGATCACCATGAGTTTGTGGCCACTCTGAGACTACGTAGTGAATTCCAGGTCAGTCTGGGCTAGAGCAAGACCCTACCTTGAAACACACACACACACACACACACACACACACACCCAGCAACAACAACAACAAAAGATAACAATGGTAGGAGACTTTCTTACCCACATGGAAAATTACCAAGGGAATGGAAGGGCATCTGTTGAAGGTAGGTATTGGGTAGTTTCATGGAACATTTCATTATGTTCTATGTTTGGTTCTGATTGACCAGACCTTCAGTTCCATTGTTGCTTGTTTCCTTCTCTATAAACAAGGGTAGGTTCTAAAATCTCCATGAGTTTTAGGTCACATTGTGAGAATCAAGGGCAGGGACAATTTGAGCTTAAAGTTGAGGATTTTTCATTGCTTAACTATTAAGATGAGGCAACTGAGGCACACAAAGGAATAACTAGTTCAAGGTTACAATGTTCAATAAGGAAGGGAGAAGACAATTCACTTCTAAATTTACTATTTTCTAACTTACATAGGTTTTCCTATATTGAAAGTGATGCAGGAGCAGTCATAAATTTCTAAGGGAATATGCACATGGTGGACAAACACAGGTATAACTGATCAGCTGAGCAGAAGGACTGTGCTCCACAGTTCCCTTGATATTTTCTGGAGAATCAAAAACACTACTACGCAGTCAGTCAGAAGAGCTTGAAACAGTTTCTACACAGCAGAAAACGAAAATTATTACAGGATAGTACCTAAAAGAAGCAGTTTTATTAATGGAAATGAGGTGTGGATAGCCATATAAGAAACACTACTGTGAAGCAGAGATTTTCTGTTTTAGCACAATCCATATTTATATGATTACATTTCCTATAGTTGAGAGCAGTTATAATTAATGGATTTCCCTCCTTCTCTTAATGCAGCCATTTGTCAATTCAAATACAGAAAGCCCAATCAATTTTGATGTATTTAGTAAGCAATTTGTCAAACAGTGCTATAATCCAGTTAATATATTAATTCTTGTCATGGAAAGACAACTAACAACTATTATGTTTTCTATAACTGGTTTGGAGACAAAAACCTAAGCTCTGACTCAGTGGTCATTCTCATGAAGACAACAGTTCTGTGTCCCAATATCTCCAATCATGTAATAGGAAACCTACTTCATTTTCACAAAACATGTGGGTCTAAAGGACAAGGGTAGCTTCTAAATGACTCTAAAAATATGCATTCTTTGAATCCTTGCATATCATATACAATTTTAATAAAATTAACATGCCATTATGATGGACAAAAAATCACAAATAAAGAAGGTATAGAGCTTGTTAACATAATATATACAATTTAAACTAACCATATAAAATAAATTTTATGTGTCACCAAAGAGTTTTCAACACTTTGTTAAAATAACATAACTTGGGCTGGAGAGATGGCTTTGTGGTTAAGGCACTTGCCTGCAAAGCCTAAGGGCTCATGTTCAACTCTCCAGATCCCACATAAGCCATATGCACAAAGATGAGGCAAGCACAAGGTCACACATGCCCACTAACTGGCACAAGTGACTGGCATTCAATTGCAGTTGCTGAGGCCCTGGTGCATCAATTCTCTCTCTCACCTTCTCTCAAAAAAATTAAAATAAAATAAATAGCAACTTAAATATTTAATCTATACTCTCAAAGTTTCCTCACATGAGTTGCTTAAAAAATTGGGCTGGAGAGATGGCTTAGCAGTTAGGGCACTTGCCTGTGAAGCCTATGGACCCATGTTTGACTGCCCAAACCCCATGTAAGCCAGTCGCACAAGGTGAAGCATGTGCAAGGTCACATATGCTCACAGGGTGGTGCATGCATCTGGAGTTCAACTACAGTGGCCAGAGGGCCTGGCATGCTAATTCTCTCCCACAGAAAAAGGGGGGGGGGACTGTCTGTTGGGCTTGCCTCAAAAAAAAATGCTTCTTGATCTTTTATTTCTCCTATTCTAGCATATTTAGGGGAAAATGGGCTCCTATCAGCAAATAACACAGACACTAAACTAAGGCCATGCAGACCAACACAGGAAGTTATGCAGAGACTCCTGGAGGGCTGATAAGAGACATTCTTACTTGCCGTGCATGTTTCCGCCTCTAATCATTATCCTGTCTCCCTCTGCTGTGTCTATTCACAAACTGGAAGCTGGAGGCAAAAACCACTAGCTAAGCACAGCTCTTTGTCAGGTGGTCCAAAACAAACCTGGAACCTCCTGACAAAGTGTCAAATACTTGGTCACTAGCAACTGGGACAGAAATCTATATTGTATTTCTTTTTTTATATTTTATTTCTTGAAAGTGTAGATTTCATGCATGTGAATGTGTGTTCATATGTATGTGATCCTATGCGTGGGTGCGGGTGCACATGCACAAATGTGCATATATGTGGAGGTCAGAGCACAATCTGAGGTGTCATCCCCAGGGACACTGTCTACCTCTTTTTGAGACAGGATCTCTTTGGCCTGGACAACAATTTGGCTAGACTCACTGGTCAACAAGCTCCAGGGATCCTCCTCAGTGCTGGGATTATAGGCACATGCCACCACACCTGCCTGCTATGTGGGTAGTGGGAATTAAGCTCAAGTCTTCATAGTGCATAGCAAGCACTTTCCAATCGAGCCATATCTCCAGCTCACAAACTATCCCAAAAGCCATCCAAAGTATATCTGGTACACATTTTTCATAGATGAAGGCACTGTCCATTCAACAATGCTAAAATATTTTACAGTTCTTGACCGGGATATACAGTCAGAGTTCAAGAAAAACACATATCTAAAAAACAAAATTGGGGAGGATGGCCATTATTATTACTTTCTTTAGTTAGAGTAAGAAATAAGAATAGAAATAGAACACTAAATTCATTTTCAAGATATTAAGTTCTCATTGGCCCATTTATGAACCATGGAAGAGTAAAGAAAAAAAAATGTGCCAGACTAATTTGGCACAAGGCTGTGCATTTGTTTTAAAAACCTGCAATGTTACACCAGTCCTCCAGGAGACCAGACATCCCATTGTTTTATGTCTGCTCAGAAAGGTGCCCTATGTGTCAGAAAAGCACATTGAATATTTTTCAATGACCCAAGGGGCAGAGGTCACTTATTATAAATGGATAATGAGACCTAATGCAGTGCTCTGAGTGTGGACAAAGAAAGGGTCTATCCAAAGCCCCTGGTGGATTGGTCATTCAGGCTTTTATTTCCTCTGCACACTTAATGGAGTCAAACAATTGACAGAAATTCTATAGAGAAGAGTGAAACTGAGAGAAACGACTGTATTCTAACTCTGATAGACACATACAAATAGTGACCCTGAAATGGCGCCACAAGTCCTGCAGCCACTAACAGAGCAGACAGCTGCAGCATTCCCCCTAAAATTCCCATTTACTCATTCATTAGCAATTAACCCTACTGAAGGAAGTGATGGCACATCAAACCATGAGCCCATGCCAATATCATCCCATTATGTTCCTGCAGGTAGGCAACGACAGACCTATTTCAGCTCCATAATTTTGGAGAAAAAGGCAAACCAATATTGCCTGTATACTACATCCTCTATCCCCACCACGCATCTATTAAAATGTACAACCTATGACGACAGTCTCTATGTAAGAACTTCAAATGTAACTGACGTCAGGAACAGAGGTCTCGATGACTCCGAGGCTTTTGACCAATAGATTGTTTTAAAATCAAAATCAATGAACTGTTCTAGTGAAATCTGCCAATCCAATATAATAAATATTAATACCATCAACAGAAAAAAAAAGTCTAATCTTAATTGTAACTGAAAAACAGTAGGTCATAAACAATCTGGAAGAACACTGATATACCAAGACATTTGATATTTTATAAAATTAACAACACTGTCTAAAGAGAAGCCTTTTCCAGACTTCTTTTTGGTTTTTCTAGGTAGAGTCTTGCTGCAGCCCAGGCTGACCCAGAACATACTATGTGGTCTCAGGGTGGCCTCGAAATCACAGGGATCCTCCCACCTCTGCCTCCCGAGTGCTGGGGTTAAAGATGTGTGGTTTGACTCTTTCCCTTCTTTGCATTTGTGTCTATAACAGGAAGATGGTTTACATGTACAAAAACTACTCCATATGTCTGAAGATCTCTACAAAGACATGGAGGGTAAACCAAAAATTCCAATTTATAAAGTCTGCACAGTGCTTATGTTGACAGCTGCTCATTCAACTATTTTACACAATTTCATTGAATAAGTATCTTTATTTCATAAGGTTTGCTGAAGTTTATATGCCTCAAATCAAGGCCGCAAATTATTAGTTTCTTATACAAAAACACCATTCATTTCACTAAGATAATCTTTCTGTAAAGTGGCATACCAATCAAAAACTTTAAGCATAAATAAGCAAATTCATCAACTGTAACTCACTCTTCAGTAGTTTCTTAACTAGCACAGAAAGTAAAGCTGATGGAGACAGTATGACACACCCCAAGGCCAACAATGGACTATAAATACTCTTTAAATACATCCTACATTACAAGTTTCCTCTACAAGAGCAAAACATTTCTTTCTTCCCCTCCCACCTCTACCCAGTCTTGGGCAAATATTTATTATGGACAATGCAAGGAAATATTGTTGAGTGCCTCCATCAGACTTGGTGCACACACAATAGCAATGAGATCCAGGATTAGAGTAACATAATGTGACATCTGAGAGGCAGCAGCTCTGAAGAGAACTGTGGCATATTTAAGAGCTTTTGCTTGGCACTGAAAATGTCAGTGACAGAGAAGAGTAATATACTTATTTCTGAGTTGGTGCATGGTTCTCATGGGTGAAGGCAGGAGGGTCTGTGAGTTGGTGCTTAGTGCTCACAGAGGATATCACCACTGAAACATACATGACAGATGACAGAATATCTGAAGGTGAAAATCAAAACCCAAACATGGGACTTCATATTGGAATGAGAAGTCTCTAGTTTCACAGTTGTGTGTGTCAAGCCAGTAGTACAAACTTTAGTTGGGAATCGAGACCTTTAGACTCTTAATTATAATCATTCCTGACTTCTGATTTCAGTATTTCCATAGGCACATTCCTTCCCCCCTCCTGCCCTGTACCAAAACCCCAGCCACCACTAATCTGTTACATATCTCTTATATTTTGAAAATTTTAATTGTTATATGGATCATGAACTATATGTAAAAAGAAGTGCAATGCTAGATTTAAATACTATCTCTTCCATTGTATGTAAAGATCAAAATAAAAATAGCAGTAACACTTAAGAGATGAGTAAAGTAAAAATGCTTTTAAAAGCAGACCAATCAATAGAACAGCTATTAAAAATAAACAACCAAACAAAAAAATACTGTTCACATACACACTTGGTTCTCTAGTCAGATTCCAGGTGGATCTTTTAGAATTACTATGTTCACACCCCATTTTTCTATTTCCCATGACTTCTCTACATTTACTCTTCCTTTTTTTTTTTTTTTTTTTTTTTTTTTTTTTTTTTTTTTTTTTTTTTTTTTTTTTTTGGTTTTTCAAGGTAGGGACTTACTCTAGACCAGGCTAACCTGGAATTTCTTATGTGCTCTCAGGGTGGCCTTGAACTCACAGAGATCCTCCTACCTCTGACTCCTGAGTACTGGGATTAGGCATGTGCCACCATAGCAGGTTAAATATTTTATTTATTTATTTATATATGAACTAGAAAGAGGCAGAGAGAAAGGGAGAGAATGGGCATGCCAGGGCCTCCAGTCACTGAAAACAAAGTCCAGATATATGCGCCACCTAGTGCATCTCATTTATGTGGCTACTGGGGTGACGAACCTGAGGCTTTAGGCTTCACCAAGCCATCTCTTCAGCCCATCAGTTACTCTTATTGAATCACTTGTTTTTATTTCTATCTGCTGTCTTCTAAAATGTTATACTGGGGTTGGGGAGATGGCCCAGCAATTAAAGGCTCTTAATTGTAAAGCCTGATGGCTCAAGTTTGATTGCCCACAACCCACATAAAGCCATCTATCTGGAGTTTGTTTGCAGTGGCAGGAGGCCCTGGCGTGCCCATAGTCACTTGTTCTCTTTCCTCTCTGTTGGCAAATAAATAAAAATATTTTATATATTTATTGGGAGGGGGGAGAATATCAGCACACCAGAACCTCTAGCCCCTGCAAACAAAATACAGATACATATGTCACCATGTACATCTGGCTTATGTTGTTATTGGGAAATCAAAGTTGGGTCCTTAGATTTCATAGGCAAGCGCCTTGACTACTAAGCCATCTCTCCAATCCCCAATTTTTTCTTGTTTGTTTTTTCGAGGTAGGGTCTCACTCTAGCCAAGGCTAACCTGGAATTCATTGTGTAGTCTCAGGCTAGCTTTGAATTACAGTGATCCTCCTACCTCTGCCTCACAAGTGCTGGGATTAAAGGCATGCACCACCATGCCTGGCTCCAAAAATATTTTTAAATAATAGTTTATTTTATTTATTTCAGAGACAGAGACAGACAGAGAGAGAGAGAGAGAGAGAGAGAGAGAGAGAGAATGGGTACACCAGGGAGACGCATATGCCATCTTGTGTATCTGGCTTCCATGGGTCCTGAGGAATCAAACCTGGGTACTTTGGCTTTGCAGACAAGCACCTTAACTGCTAAGCCATCTCTCCAGCCCTTTATAAAAGACATCTATCTTTCTTTCTTTCTTTCTTTCTTTCTTTCTTTCTTTCTTTCTTTCTTTCTTTCTTTATGAGAGAGAGAAAAAAAGAGAGAAAGAGGCAGACAGAGATAGAATGGTATGCCAGAGCCTCTACCACTGCAAACAAACTCTAGACACATAATGACACCTTGTGCATCGGGCTTATGTGGGAACTAGGGAATCAAACCCAGGTCCTTGAGTTTCACAGACAAGTGCCTTAACTGTTAAACCATTTCTCTACCTTCCCTAAATATGTTTTAAATATTTATTTATTTGAGAGAGAGAGAGAGAGAGAGAGAGAATGGGCATACCAGGGCCTCCAGCCACTGCAAACGAACTCCAGATGCATGCACCCCCTTGTGCATCTGGCTTACATGAGTCCTGGAGTGCCAAACTGGGATCCTCCTGCTTTGCAGGCAAACACCTTATCCACTAAGCCATCTCTTCTGCCCCCAAAAATTATTTTTTAAAGAAGGAAATTGTCATATTTCATGAAAACTAAAAACTCAAGAAAACTACACTATAGTTTATTTTTCTCTAATATTTTTATATTTTCAATGCCAATGATTTGAATTTTTCATTTTCTTGCTTTTGCTTTTGTACTCTTTTTTTATAGCTTCTTAACATAAAAGCTGAAGTCAATGTGATTTCAGATGTTTCTCTTTTATAAAATAAAATTAGCCCTATATATTTCCCTCTCAAGCTAATTTTTTATGTGTATGAGCAGTGTACTGAGTTTTGTCATGGCTGTAATTTGTACAACCTCCACCACAATCAAGATAAAAAACTGCTCCATCAACATAAAGATCTACCTTGTGCTACCCTTCTACAGGCACATATCTCCTCTCCCTCCTCCTAGTCTGAACCAAAGTTTTAGCCATCATTAATCTGTCATTTTTCTTTAATTTTAGACTTCAAAACAAGACATATAAATGGAATCATGAACAAGGCAAAATTTTGAGACTTGCTTTTTTCTTTTGTCATAATTTCCTTGAAAGTTGTCAAACATGTTGCATGGATTAATAATAGTTAAATCCACTTTTGAGACAAGACACACTGCTGTAAATGCTTTGGTTTCCACTTCACTCAGTTTAAAATGCTTTCTAATCACCTTTACAGTTTCTCCACATGGAACCAAACACTGGTTGGCTGTTTTAGAAAGAAGTCCAAAGCCTACTCCCTAAGTTATTCAGAGGCAGTGTCATAAAAACACTCTCCAGGTGACGTGAAAGAAAATTTTAGAGCTGGAGAGATGGCTTAGCAGTTAAGGTACACTTAAGGAACTTGCCTGCAAAGGCTAACAACCCAAGTTTGATTTCCCAGTACCCACATAAAGCCAGATGGACCAAGTGGTACATGCATTTGGAGTTTGTTTGTAGTGGCTAGATGACCTGGCACCCATATTCTCTCACGTCATCTTTATTTCTCTGCTTGCAAATAAATAAAATATATTTCTAAAAAGAAAGAAAATGGTATTTCACCTCAAAAATAACACCCTTCCAAATCAGCTGTGTAGGTCTTGATTTTAATTTACAATTTGAAAGGTCAAAAGGAAACTAAAGAAAAAGCTCCTGTTGGTTTAGGGTCATATCAACCAAAGCTGATTGACACTTACTGGTCTACACTACAATTTAGTGTCAAAAGAATACACTCTTGCCAGGCATGGTGGTGCACGCCTTGAATCCCAGCACTTGGAAGGCAGAGGAAGGAGGATCACCATGAGTTCAAGGCTACCCTGAGACTACATAGTGAATTCCAGGTCAGCCTGGGCTAGAGTGAGACCCGACCTCAGGGGAAAAAAAAAAAAAAAAAAAAAATATATATATATATATATATATATATATATATATATGCATGCATACACACACACATACATACATACATACACTCACTCACTCACTCACTCTCTTTCTCCCTCTCTCCCCTTGAAAATAAATAAATAGAAATACTTTTTAAAAACTTACTAAAAATGGCAATTTTGGGATTGAGGAGATGGCTCAGGTGTAAAAAGTACTTGCTTACAAAGCCTGCCTTTCCCGGTTCAATTACCCAGAAACCACATAAAACCAAATGCACAAATAAGCACATGCAACCAGGTGTGGTGGCGCACACCTTTAATCCCAGCGCTCAGAAGGCAGAGGTAGGAGGATTGCCGTGAGTTTGAGGCCACCCTGAGACTACAGAGTGAATTCCAGGTCAGCCTGTGCTAGGGTGAGACCCTACCCTGAAAAACTAAAAAATAAAAAACAAGCACATGCATCTGGAATTCACTTGCAGTGGCAAATGAATCCATATTCTCTCTCCCACTGACTGCAAGTAAATAAAATAAATTTGAGTGAGAGAGAGTGTGTGTGAGAGAGAGAGAAAATGGGCACACCAGGGCCTCCAGCCAATGCCAATGAACTCTAGACGCATGCACCACTTTGTGCATTTGGCTTACATGGGTCCTGGGGAATTGAACAAGGGTCCTTTGGCTTTGCAGACAAGCCCCTTAACTGCTAAGCCATCTCTCCAGCCTCAAAATATTTTTTTAAATGGAAAATTTTAGGGGTGGAATAATGGTTCAGTGGCTAAAGATGCTTGATTACAAAGCTGGATGTCCAGATGTCTATTCCTGAGTACCCACAAACACACAAAGTAGCACATGTGTCTGAATTTCATTTGCAGTGGCAGGAAATCCTGGTATGCCATTTCCTCCCTTTCTCTCTCATAAATAAATACATAAATGGAATCTATGCCTCACCAGAACAACAAGGAAATCACCTCTGTCTGTTGTGACATCCCTAACGACCATTCTACCACTTACCATGAAGGTGAACGCCTCCATTCATACAGATACACCTCAGTTTTGGTCATTCTCCTGAATCAATGCTGGGAGGAAATGTTACAGTAGTTCTGAACACAGGATTAATGCTTTTTCTTATGTCACCTTAAAGGTAGGTAAGCAGTCTCACATCCTTTTCCATCAGCCATCTTGCCACAAACACAGAACTGCTTATCCATTATGTGTGTTTATTATGACTACAGTGGGGATTTCTTGCTAAACATCCTGCTCTCCTACTATCTTCTCCCTGAGACAAAGTCTCTTTCCTATTTCTAGTTACAACATTCTATGCCTATTATTATTACAATTTCCGGAGTTTGCATAAGTCTGCTTTACTTGATCCACAGACACACACACTCACAACTTGCACATTTGTGAAATTTTGAATGATTATGTATTAGAACTCTGGAGCGCTCTACAAAGTTATATTTGAAAGTTTAAAACAGATTTATCAAGATATTAAAGATAGAAATGAAGGCTCTTTTTATTTTTCTTTTCTGTTAATGCTGGAGCCCAAACTGTCCTACCACTGATGATTACCTATGCCCCCAGCCTACAGGTGGTACTCAACATGGGTAATCAGAACAAAACACACCCATGGTATCAGAATTCTAAACTTTCTTTTTTTCAGATGTTGAATGCTTCTCCACATGGCTCCAATGGGGAGATTTGCAGAGAAAGATGGTTATAGAATTTTCTTCAAAAGGTCTGACTTAGTCAGGAGTGGTGATGCATGCTTTTAACCCCAGCACTCAGGAGGCAGAGGTAGGAGGATTGCTGTGAGTTCAAGATCAGCCTGAGACTACATGATGAATTTGAGGTCAGCCTGGGCTAGACCCTATCTCGAAAAACAAGCAAGCAAGCAAATAAATAAATAATAAATAAATAAATGTAGGGTGAGTAGGCTAAAAGCATTTCATTTACATTGGCACCAGTATTGCCTCTACCAATTGTGTTTCAGGCTTTTATTCCTCTAACCTAACTGTCCACATTTCACACACTTAATAGCTTTAGTCATGTAATACCCTGGAATGTCCATGACCCTTGATCAAATTATATGTGTGTGTGTGTGTGTGTGTGTGTGTGTGTGTGTGTGTGTGTGTGTCTCTATCTGTGTCTGTATTAAACTAACTTTAAAATCCAGGCTACGGGGTGGAGAGATGGTTAAAGGCACTTGCTTGCAAAGTCTGCAAGCCTGAGTTTGATTCCAGTACCCACATAAAGCCACAGGCATAAAGTGGCACATGTGCCTTGAGTCTGTTTGCAGAGGCAGAAGGCCTTAGCATGTCCAATTTTTCTCTTTCTCTGTGTCTCTGTATCAGATAAATAAATAATTTTGTTTTGAATCTAGGCTAGGAGCTGAAAAGATAGCTCAGTGGGGAAGAATGGTTGCTCTGCAAGCCGGAGTGCCTGAGTCTGAGCCCCACACTCATGTAAACCATGCATGGGAGGCTCATTAGTTGAAGGGGCTTGTTCTGCAAGCTGCCAATCAGAGTTAAAATCAATACCACATAAAGTCAGACAGAAAAGTGGTGGACACTTCTGTAATCCCAAGGCACGCACTATAATGGGAGGCAGAGTCAAGAGAATCCCAAAACTCACAGGATAGGTAGAACGGTCTTCCCCGTGGCAAACAAGAGAGATACTGTCTTCAACAAAGTAGAAGGAGAGGACCAGAACCCCGAGGCTGTCCTCTGATCTGCACACCAGCCTCCATATACATGCATATACATATAGCATCATACACACACAAATGAAATAAACCAACAAAGAGAGCACCTTCTCCAACAAGGTGGAAAGAGAGGACCAGCACCCTAAAGTTGTCCTCTGACTTCTCACCCACTCCCATACACAGGCACATATATATAGCATCATACACACACAAATGAAATAAAATAAACAAGAAAATTTTTTTTTCAAAGCCAAGCATAACCATGACTTCCCTATAACCCCAGCACTCAGGGAGGCAAAGACAGAAAGATCATTGGGGCTCACTGGTCAACCAGTCCAACCAAAACAAGTGAGCTCTAGATCCCGTGAGAGACTGTCTCAGGGAAATAAGGCAGAAGAGCAACAGAGGAGTACACCCAGCATCCTGCTGTGGCCTCAACATGCATGAGCATCTGCATGTACACACACATGCCCACAAACAACATATTAATTAACTAATTAAAGAATTCAGGCTAATTCTGTATAACTCCTCTCAAAATAAAGAAGCAACATAGGGCTGGGCCTAATGACCCAGGTTCAATTCCCCAGTACCCACAAAAGCCAGCTCCATAAAGTGGCACACATATCTGGAGTTTGTCTTCAGTGGTTAAAGGTCCTAGCATGCACATTCTTCCTCTATCTGCCCCTCAAATAAATAAAAATAATAAAAAACTTTAAAAAGCAACATAATAATTAGTATAGTATTACCTATTATTTTATAGTCATATATACAGTGACAGTCCCCAAAATAAATAAAAATACATTGATTAAATCCTTTACTGGATTTATACACATTAAAATATGAATAGAATCATAGAGTTACAATAACTATTTCATTTTTCTGGATACCAAAAAGGGTTTATGAATTTTATTAAAGATTCAAAAGTATACTACTTGAAAACACATAGGTGGTGGTTTGATTCAGGTGTCCCTCCATAAACTTAGGTGTTCTGAATGCTAGGTTCCTAGCTGATGGAGATTTGGGAATTAATGCCTCCTGGAGGCAGTGTATTGTTGGGGGCGGACTTTTGGGTGTTACAGCCAGTTTCCCCATGCCAGTGTTTGGCATACTCTTCTGTTTCTGTGATCCATCTGTTGTTGTCCAGGAGGTTGACATCCACCCTCTGCTCATGCAATCGTTTTCACCTGCCATGATGGAGCTTCCCTTTGAGTCTTCAAGCCAAAATAAACCCTTTTCTTCCCACAGGCTGCTCTTGGTTGGGTGATTACTGCCAGCAATGCAAAATGCGAACGTGATTGCAACAACATACTTCTTTCAGAGGAAGTGGTGGATGCCTTTAATACCAGCACTTAGGAGGCAGAGGTAGGAGGATCACCATGAGTTCAAGGCTACCCTGAGACTACATAGTGAATTCCAGGTCAGCCTGGCCTAGAATGAGACCTTAACTCAAAAACAAAAACAAAAGAAAAAGAAAAACTTCTAAGCAAAAGCAGAAATATATAATGATGTTTAAATGTGTATCTTAAATTCCAGTTTTAGAAAAGACTTCAGTAGCTTTACATTGATCATCTCAACACCTTTATGAAAATAAATATTATAAATAATATTTTACATTTACCAAGTTATTGAAATGTGGCTTAGAAATGGATCCTGGGGCTGGAGAGATGACTTAGTGGTTAAGGCATCTGCCTGCAAAGCCAAAGAACCCTAGATTGGATCCCAAGGATCCATGTAAGCCAGAGGTGGCACATGCATCTGGAGTTCATTTACAGTGGCTAGAGGCCCTGGCACACCCATTCTCTTTCTCCCTATCTGCCTGCTTGCCTGCCTTCCTTCCATCCTTCCTTCCCTCCCTCTCTCAAGTAAAATAAATAAATAAATAAGTTTTTTTTTTAAAGAGGGCTGGAGAGATGGCTTAGAGGTTAATCGCTTGCCTATGAAGCCTAAGGACCCCGGTTCGAGGCTCGATTCCACAGGACCCACGTTAGCCAGATGTGCAAGGGGGCGCATGCATCTGGAGTTCATCTGCAGTGGCTGGAGGCCCTGGCATGCCCGTTCTCTCTCTCTCTCTCTCTGCCTCTTTCTCTGTCTGTCACTCTCAAATAAACAAATAAAAATAATAAACAAAAAAAAATTTTTTTTAAAGAAAAGGACTTGGGTCTTTTTATTCTCCTACTAATGCTAGTCTATCTGAAATTCAAAGGACTTCCGTGAAATGTATTATATTTCAAAGTTTTGCAACAAACTATGCTCCCTAGTAACTTTCTTTAATTTATCTGTAACTCTTTTAATTCTGAGACATCAGAATGCCACAGGTGTGTGCTGTCTTCTCTATTGCATCTATTCTGAGAATTCTCATCTTGTTCTAGGACCACCTGCATCCAACCCCTTCCTCTAATTTCCTGCTGCAATGCTGTCAGTGGAGTGAACTTCCTGAAAGGTAATTCTGGGAGCCTGGGGTGGAACTCAGTGGAAGAGTGTCTGCCTATCACATGCAAGGCCTTGAGTTCAATTCCCCCCAAATACACACACACACATATACAGACACACACACAGCTGTTTGCATACATAGCAATTCAATGCATGAAAACATTGAATGGCTTGTGATTTTTAACTATGCATCTGGGGACTTGTGTGAAATCAGAAAAAGGTATGTAGAATTTGGTAAAATATAGTAATACCAACTATCAGTGCTATGAAAAGAATGAAGCCAGTGCAGCTGTGTGTCTTTGAATTGTCCTGGACTTCTTTTTTTTTAATTAAAAAATTTTTTTTTTAATATTTATTTATTTGAGAGCGACAGAGACAGAGAGAAAGACAGATAGAGGGAGAGAGAGAGAGAGAATGGGAGCGCTAGGGCTTCCAGCCTCTGCAAACGAACTCCAGACGCGTGCACCCCCTTGTGCATCTGGCTAACGAGGGACCTGGGGAACCGAGCCTCGAACCGGGGTCCTTAGGCTTCACAGGCGAGCACCTTAAACGCTAAGCCATCTCTCCAGCCCTGGCCTGGACTTCTTAACTGTTTAGATTTACTACTGTTTATCAGCCACACAGAATAGCCAGCAAAACAGAAACCAGCAATAACTGTGAATCAATTATGCTTAACAATTAAGTTATTCTTGCCTTTTTAAAAGAGGAAATAGAAAAATGATAGTGTTTTTGATATAATATGTGCTAGAATTTTTATAGGTCATATATCAATTGAATATATGATTTAAAAAACTAGAAAATAACAATGTCTATGGACCCTGCATCTTGAGAATATTTGAAAACCACTTACATTCCCCCCTGTGATGTCTGGCCAATTAGGTCACTGCTCTCATAGTTCAATGTACACCTCTCCACTGACATAGATATTCTTCCATTTACTTATATTTTACATGTCTGTCTTTCCTAATAAGATAGGGAATAGGGTGGGGCCAGAAACAATATACTTTAAATACCAAGCACCTGATACATAGTAGGCACTTAATGAATATGAGCTAGAAGAGACTGAGTTCAACTATATGCAAGAGCAAGATGTGACAGTTGTGGCATTTCATAACAGTAGAGTGAAACTTAGAAAAGTATTTTCTGGCTCCACCATAATATATAACACATTATAAAATGGAATAAAGAACGATTTTTGTCACAAACTTCTTTTTTTAATTATTTATTTATTTATTTGAGAGCGACAGACACAGAGAGAGAGACAGATAGAGGGAGAGAGAGAGAATGGGCGTGCCAGGGCTGCCAGCCTCTGCAAACGAACTCCAGACACGTGCGCCCCCTTGTGCATCTGGCTAACGTGGGACCTAGGGAACCGAGCCTCGAACCGGGGTCCTTAGGCTTCACAGGCAAACGCTTAACCACTAAGCCATCTCTCCAGCCCTATCTCAAACTTCTTAACTGCTAAGCAAGAAAATATACATGGAATACAAAAAAAAAAAAAAAGCCTCCATTAAAATATGTCAAGGTTGATTTTTAGGAAATTTCTAAAAAACAAGCAGTTCTCAGAGCTATCAAGTTAAATTAGGGTTCAGACCATTCTACAACATTGAATTACAATGGTAGAGAATTTTTAATTCTAGGAAGACAAACTGGATAATAAATATTAAATTGTCTTTTCAGGCCTCCCATATTATTTTTAAAGTCTGCATATCTAGTTTGATGAACCCTGTTCAGTTTCTATAAATGTTAAGAGTTTAGACATGAAAGAACACAGCAGC